>NC_141858.1:2888291-3191655 GCF_024713525.1 Acromyrmex echinatior | reverse complement strand
TAATTCAGTTGACAGTTTGTACCCAAGCCAACTAGTTTTGTTTGCATAGTATTTTAAAAGAAGTTACTTTTGTGAGAAAATGGAAATTTCGCGTAAAAATTTTCGGGCAATGATTTTTTACAAATATAATCTAACTCCGAAACAATGTATTGATCGACTTCATTTGGCTTTTGGGGATGAAACACCATCCAAGGACTGTTTAAAATTGGTTTGCCGAATTCCAGCGTGAACCTTTCTTTGTAACGAATTCCGTGAAGGTCGTCCATCCACGTCTGTTGTTGCCATTAATGTTGATGCTGTGCGTGAAATGATTGAGCGAGACCGGCATATAACATACTGCGAGATTCAGGCATCCTTAGGCATTGACATGAGCAATACATACGATTTTGCATGATCACTTGCATGAGCGTACGGAAACTTTGCAATCGTTGGATCCCACACAATTTGACCGAAGCTCAAAAACAGGCTCGTGTTAAATGGAGCAAAGAAATGCTCAAGAAATTCAACCGAGGTCGATCAAATTTGGTCTACAATATCGTTACTGGGAACGAAACATGGATCTATGGATTCGTATGAGCCCGAAAGTAAACAACAATCCACTGTTGGGGGTATTTCAAAATGAATCGAAACCAACCAAAGTTGTTTGTTCACGCAGTGCTGTCAAGCAAATGGTTGCTTGTTTCTTCAGGTTACATGTGGCAATCGTGACTTTAGAGGATCGAAGGACTGTAAATACAGATTAGTATACAATTTGTTTGTCAGAAATCATAAATGAATTGCGTAGAACAAACCGAAATCATCACATCATCCTTCATCATGACAATGCCAGCTGTCACACAGCACGTCAAACTGTTGATTTTTTATCCAGTAAAAATGTCGCATTGATGACTTATTGTTCGTATTCACCTTATTTATCACTTATGATTTCTTTTTGTTCCCAAACATTAAAAAGAAGATGCGTGGTGAGCGATTTGAGTCGCCAGTGCCTGAAGCAGCTGTTGAAACATTTTGTACACTGATTTCTGAGGTTACAGTCTCAGAGTGAAAAAAAATGCTTTGAAAATTGGTTCGAGCGTATGCAAAAATGTCGATCTTAAAGGCGAATACTTCTAAAAACAATACTACTAAAAACAATAAAGCCATTACCGAATTTTACATGTTTTTTTTTCATATTGTTTGCAGAAACTTTGCCAAGTTCTCGAAAGATTAAGTGAAAAAGTTACTTGTAATTATTATTTTCAAGTAATTTTGTAATAATAAAGGTTTAAATATGGTTAATTACAGACTATGCTTAGAGGGCTACCTACCGATGAGTTGCAAATGCGGTAATATGTATTATAGAGTAAGTAAACGTATATTTCAGCGCACTCACTAATTCAAGTGATCATCTAAATATAAGCTGTAACTCGTTATATTTGAATCCTGATATTTCAAAAATTTCTGCTTAAAATAAAAATTTACAAATAACTTTTTAACTTAATTTTTCGAGATCTTTCTTGCTATATAATACTTTGATTCGAATTTCAGAACACCCTATATATGTGTATATGTATGTATATGTACATATACAGGTTATAAAACTGAAATAACACCCTATTAATCATATAGTGTTATTTCTATAAAAAACTGAGTCCTCTACCATTTTGCAATTTTTCAATATCTTTTTTAGTTACCAATGAGCAAAATGTCTAAAAGTTAAAATATTAATAATATAAAATATACATAATAAAGCAGCATTTATGTACAATAATAAATCTAATATGATATCTAATATATTTTAAGATGACACTGTATGATTTAACAAAATATTCAGAACTGCACAGATTTGGAAATAATAAACGTTATTAAAGCATAGCTTGTTAGAAGTGAGGATTTAATAATAATAATAAAAATACTAAAATATATAGCTGAGAAAATATAAATACCTAATAATAAAGAAAATCTGTACAAGGCCCGCAGCGTGAAAATTAATTCACAAATCTTTGTGAAAGGAAATTTGCATTGAAAGTGACTCGATTAATATCCAGACGTTTGTAATATATTACTCCATTGATATTAGTGTGTCAGTTATTTAACTTTGAACTGTAATGTTAAAAAATATACCAAAGATTACGTCAGTCTGACAGACCACTGTCATATTTCTGCTAATTTTGTAAGTCCTTAAATGAAGAATGTACGCTATGTGTAGTATGTATACGAGTGACGCGATGTTTAATCATACTCGGGTCAATTTCGGACATCTTGTCGACGTTGATATGGTTCTATTCGTTGAACACGATACATGGCGGTACCGTTCGACGACTGTTGGTTCAAAGAAAAAGAAAAGAAATACGAAAAAATCTCGATTTAGAAATTGAAGTTGAGGTTTCTGGGAACTCAGTGTGTATAGTTAGGATTAAAAGTGGTGCGATAGACATTCAATAACGGTTCGATAGATGTTTGACATTAATTTGAAAGATGTTTTGACAGTGATTCGATAGACATTCGACGATGGTTTAATATCTGTTTGATAATTGTCATAAATGTTTTGATTGTAGTTCACTAATACTATCAACATGTGTTAGTGGGTACACGATACAATAGTAAAGCATTTTTCGGTTGATAATTTAAGTTTAACAGATGAAAGTGCATAAATTCTTCTCGGTGAAACGTCGATGTACGGCAGTTGTGACCACGTTAGATACGATTTTGCAATAAGTGTAATATAAAAATTTTTTTCTACGAAAATCGATGAATCTCAACATGTTTTGCGGTAAGATTACGCTGTTGGATACGTAGAAACACAATTTTGCAGTTTCGCATAAATCAGCGTGCCGACTTCAGCAATACTTGTCGCCATGATTATAAATAAGTGAACATCCGTTGATCAACAACTAATGAATCGTGATCAACAACTAATGAATATCGTTTTTAAGGGAACATGTATGAACACAAAATTGTAATACATAATTTTATAATACCACTGTAGTTCCATCCTGATTGCGTTTCAAGATTGAAAAGGACTTATTGCGTGGCTTATAGAATTGTCTATGTACGTATGTATATAAATTCAAACCGAAATATTTAGGAAATAAGATCAGCTTTGATCGAATATAGGATTTTTTACTTAATTAATGAAATAAAAATTTATTGATGCTGTCGTGTATGTCAAGGGACGCGAGAACGAACGTGGCTGCGGAACTTGCTTCTGGATACATTGAGACCCTGGATGCAGTTTACGACAGAACACATGGAATCTTATCTAATCTAGATGTTACTAATATTATACGATGTGGACAACATGTTAAGAATTGCGCGTTACAAAATGTATTGAAAATATATAACTGGTGGTTGCAAAAGAATTTTTTAAATAAAAATACGTTAACGTATTTATTATGTATTTCTTTTCTCTTCCTTTGTAATGTATAAACGTATGTATAAACGTATGTATAAACGTACGTATGTGCGTATAAACGTATGTATAAACGTATGTATGTATGTATAAACGTATGTATAAACGTATGTACGTATGTATAAACGTATGTATGTATAAACATATGTACGTATGTACGTATGTATAAACGTATGTACGTATGTATAAACGTATGTACGTATGTACGTATGTATGTACGTATGTATGTACGTATGTACGTGTATAAACGTATGTATAAACGTATGTATGTGTGTATAAACGTATGTATAAACGTATGTACGTAAACGTATGTATAAACGTATGTATAAACGTATGTATAAACATATGTACGTATGTATAAACGTATGTATAAACGTATGTATAAACGTATGTATAAACGTATATATAAACGTATGTACAAATGTATGTACGTATGTACGTATGTACGTGTGTATAAACGTATGTATAAACGTACGTATGTGTGTATAAACGTATGTATAAACGTATGTACGTATGTACGTGTGTATAAATGTATGTATAAACGTATGTATAAATTCGTGACAAAGAAAATACGTAGAAAGACTTGATAAAACGTGTCGCAACATATTCGAAATTCTTGGATAGAGGGGGGAGGACCTGTCTTCTCTTATCGATTCCAGAAGTATTACTATTTACACGGATGCAATCAGTTTACGATACCCGCTTGTACGAACGGCTGAAAAAATGTATGCTAAAGAGAGCAGTGCATCGTACGATGTGAAGAAGGAATATAACATGTAAGTTTCAACATTCTATGCACAAAAAACATTATGTATGTACACAGTACGGAACATCGTGCGGTGCGTTTACTGAGCAGACGTTACGATCTGACGAATACGGGCTACAAATTTTTGGAAATTGGAATCAACGTTGGCCCACCGAGTTACGTGGAGATCGCCCTTGGAGATCATCGCGGACACGAACTATCGCTGTCTCTCGAAACGTGGAAGAGCCTCTACGAGCAGTGAGGAAATATTTACAAGCTGTTTCGAAACGAATACGAGAATAATTTTATAAGCGTTGGACCGCTAACCGTCAGTGTTTTCATGCTGAACTATACTACGGTCGTACGTCTCGATTCTTCATCCGTACGCATTATGATGACCGAAACGACGCTACGCCGTATGTTTGACTTTAACGGGTGTATCGATGTAACGTTCGAACGATTAGCTCGACTCGTCGATACGGTAGATACCAAGTATACGCGATTTTCCAACATCGCATCTGAGAACATTATATGTGATAGCGACATCTTCAATGGACATGCGAACTATTAGCTTTAATTTTTAATAAGTACGAAAACCGATGTAATAAGATGTAAATAAAACATTTTTTTGTTCGCCTTATTTCATGTGTATTGTCTTTTACTTCCCATCCTTTGCCTCGACGCGCCAGGTAAAACCATAAAATTGAAAAAACTGTATCATACAAAGAAACTCGTACTCTATTAATTCTTCCATCCTTTCTTCACTCGTAGCACGCGCGCTCTATCTTTCTCTAACACGCAGGCCTTTATTATAAGCGATTCTCCAACATCGCATCTGAGAACATTATATGTGATAGCGACATCTTCAATGGACATCAGCTCATCGATTGCGAACTATTAGCTTTAGTTTTAATAAGTACGAAAACCGATGTAATAAGATGTAAATAAAACATTTTTGTTCGCCTTATTTCATGTGTATTGTCTTTTACTTCCCATCCTTTGCCTCGACGCGCCAGGAAAAACCATAAAAATTGAAAAAACTGTATCATACAAAAGAAAATTCTTCCATCCTTTCTTCACTCGTAGCACGCGCGCTCTATCTTTCTCTAACATGCAAGCCTTTATTATCGATACATTTTTAAAGAAAAGAAAAATATGTCATGGTCAAATTCAAACCTTTATTATCAATGCATTTTTAAAGAAAAACATGGTCTAATTTTGATAACAAAAAAAGGAGTCCTATTGTGTAGGAGCCTTATTGTGTAGGAGATTAGACCTTTCCCCCTCTTTCCCCCGCGTTAGGTATTCCCCGCGCCTACAAGTACTTCCCCGCACCCCGCATTCCCCTCTAGCCCCATGGCTTAGAACCCGCCTAGTATATCTACTTATGTACCTATCCATTGTAATACAAAAGAAGGAATAACAAGTATAAATAAATAAACGCGCGCAATTCGGAGATTAAAATTGATTTTTTCATTTTATACCATTTACTTGGTCGCGTGATATTTATATCATATTAGGTGTTGGAATTAATTCGTAGCGTTTTTTAATGAAAGAATGTTATTTATTTCACATGAGCATTAAAAAATACATTAATGAAAGTACTTCCCATCACTTGTAAAACGCTACGAATTAATTCCAACACCTAATATTACACTGATGATAATGTCACCGCTCAAACATGTTGTGACATGTCGTACTATGTCTCGAAAGTTCAATCGAGTGAAAAATCTGGTCACGTGACATGTACACTATTTGACAACGTCACATTTATATCAAATCGTATTGATGATATCATCATCAGAATATGTCGCGACATATCAAATGGTTTTGGATGCGAAAAGAAAAAAAAGGGAGATAGGAGAAGACGACAACGCATCGAGAAAAAAATGGTATATGAGGTAGCGCGCACGGTGGCGGCGGCCCGAAACACATTTTGGGGTAGATGCGGGGTTCGTGGCGGCGGCGACGGCGGCGGCGACGGTCCCCAATGATACGTCACAACATGGCGGCATGTATCATCATATCGGTAAACACCGATAGCGCCGGGACTTCTCGGGTCTCGCATCTACGAGTACCCTCATCTTCATCCCTGCACATCTTCTTCCCTGCGCCTTTTTTCCTGCGCCTATGAGAACCCCCGGCGCCCCGCACCTCCCTCAGAGGACTTGAGTTAGAATCCCCCTAGTATTCCTACTGATGTTTCCTAGTGGATAGTTTTTTTTTAGTTTTTCTTTCTGCAACACAAATTTTCTTTCTCTTTTTCCCTGTAGTACTTCTCCATGATTTTCTTTTGACCCCCCGACGTCGTTTACGATGCACGATACGTCTATCTCCAATTACCAAGTGGAAAGCGCCGCGGATTTCGCGGATATTTTATATTCAGACCCCCTTATCAGGGAACTTATTTTTTCTTTGGCTTTTCTCTTCAGATTACCTCTCGATTCCGCGAGCCGACTTTTGACCGCTTCCTTTAATGCTTATTATTTTTCGCACGCTGTTGCTCGTTTTGTCACATAGCGGTTCTATCCAGATATTTTCCAGATATTTGCTTAGTACATTGATAATCTCTAATAAAAATAAAAGCTTTTCGTACTAACAAAAAGCGAAGAACGAGTACCTATATATTACATCAATAATCACTAATAGGAATAGTCGTCATTATAACTTTTTATTTCGGAGTTCAATTAAATCTGCCTCCCACACATCGTCAATGTTTGTTACGCTGTAATGCAATCGCGAAAATTTTTTGTGCAATGGTCGATGCAACGTGTACGCATTTTGCGATTTGAGCCAGCGTACGACTTCTCCCCGTGAGAAATTCGGTTTAACGGCGCGAGTTAGATTATCCATCATATAACCCGCATAATGCGACGGATCGTAGTATAATTTTTCAAATGTCATCGTTATCTCAGTTTTTTTCCAATCGATTTTTTCCTGTTTGCAAAGTACTTTTCCAGTTTTTCGTGTACGAGAAAGAATCAACGAGCTTTCCTCGTCTATTTCTTGTTCTTAATTTTTACATTTTTCTCCTTCCTCATATTCTCGATACAATCGATGCGAAATTCGCGCTTTCGATATAAAAGGCATAGAACTCGCGTGAGGTCGAAGTTTTATGCTGTGTACGCACAGTAACATCGTGCGTGGACAATAATCTTTTATTTCTCTATATCTTCTATCAATGCAGTAGACATGTTCAACACACGGAGTAATCGTGCAAACTGATTTCTACCCACTGCTTTCACAGTTTTTCTCTCGCGCATTACATCGTTTATTAAGTCAGTGATATTCGAATCTTTCATGACGTTACCATATATAGTCACGATTCCATGCTCGTCCTAATTCTATCAGGCACAGCTTTTCGAAACAAATGTTTCATCAGTAAGTGTGCATGCTTACAATATGATTTCGCTTTCCAGTATTTCCTCGATTTCATCGTATGATTATGTTCGCTCGAAATTTCGAAATTTTTCGTAATAATATCTACGTTACTAATGAAATATGATGGCAGGTATATCGGATGTTTGTGTGAACTCGTGAAAAACGCCATCGTTTGTCGTCTCATTATTAGCGGAGGTATCTCGTGTAGCGTTGTCTTCTGCATTTTCGTTTTTGTCACGTACGTTTTTCTGTCTTCGTGTTTCTTGGATAAATTGTAGGGGTATCGTCATAATGTCTCTCTGTATATTTTTCACTTCTCACTTCGTCACGCGGTCAGTAGGAATACTCATCTCTGCATCGAGTCGTATTAGATGAGTTGCCGGGGTTTGCGTTGCATTATTAGTAGTTCGAGGTGTTATTCGAATTTTGCGGTACTGTTATCTTTCTTTTCTGTTATATTTCTTTTGACTCTCCGTCAACGAATGATATTGGATTCTGACGTTGATGATGCATTCTCTCCAGATTTTTCGTCGAAATTAAAACCATTTTTTTAGCTCTCTCCACAATGTTTTATCTCTACTATTTCGTTCTTTTGATAATTAGTGATAATAAGATCGGTAATATAAGTCCGACAATATAAAGTAAAAATTCGCCTCGCTGCACCAATAGCTTTCTTTTATCTTCCCAATTATCACGTTTTGCAACGACGCGTCACTTTTTTGTATTTAGTTAACCGATTTTTTTTTCATACCGTTTGAGTGAGACGTTATCTTTGAGTGTATTAATAACACATTCACAGATACAACGAATTAGTTTTTCGTCAGCGTTGCGCAAGAAGGTTGTGCGATGATTTTGTTTAAATAATAGAGCGCCGCGAGAATACAGGCATTTCTCTTACCGATCGAATGTGTGGCGATTTTCGTCGCTCTGTGCGATTTCTTGTCACCCATCTTTATCGAGAGAAAAATCTACGACTGAAAAATCTACACGTGCGATTACTCGTACTCAACTTTTATACGAATCCGTTGGAAAATGATCTATGCGGCACATAGACGTAATGAATCGTATCCTTGGTAAAAATACACGTTCGAAATCGATACTTGTCCGGGATTGATTATTTCAAATCGAGCAAATACTCATGAGGCCTCGATGTAGCGTCGTAGTATGTCTCTTCTAGGAATTTCGGATCGTCGGGATAGACTTAACGCGCTAAATGACGAATTTGAGCGCGATCGCGTGGATTTTTGAAAACGACAATGTAATTCACGTTAAATGATATATCACGCTGGCCACGCCCCTGATGGAATAGATTCTGCGAGATAAGAATAATACTGAGATTTTTGTGATGACTGCCTTTGATAAAAAAATCCACGATCGCATCGCACGATAACGATTCTTTCATAAGATTGTCGATTATCACTAATTTAGGAGAAAATGGATCGTTCGAATAATCTTCCGGACGAAATAATCCCTCGCGAAATTCAATTACATTCTTCTTCGTCGTTTTAGTATTGCTACATCCCCAACGCTGTTCTTTGAATTCTTTTACTCGTATGTGTCGTATTGTAATTGATAATAGACTTCTTGCCATTTCGCGTAATAAAACAAAATTCTCTCGAAACATGTCGATTATGAAAGATAAATGCCGAAGAAAAGCCTCCACAAAGATCGTCTTCTCGCAACCGGTCGACCCGCATACGATCGACGTCCAAGGATGTTTTCAACGCACGTCCATTTGAACGAAATGAACGATCGATCTTCGTGTGCGACTTCAAAAGCAAAAAGAAAAAAATGTCACTTGATTTCTAGAATATGCGAAAGAAAATAATTTTAGGAGGGCAGATAAGCTGATCAATGCGACGCCAGGGCTCCCTCCACGGCGGACAAGCGCTCGCGTACCCCCGTGTGAGCTTGTCAGCGAAGAACACTGCGGCTAGCGAAAAGCTGATTTCGTTGCGGTGCGACGCGCATAAGTTTATTTTCGCGCGTCAAAGAGGCTTATGATTAGCGTATATTTCTATCGTTAAGCGCGTGGCATCGCCGCATAAGCTTACTGATGCTATATTGCGATGCTGCAGCGAGGGAAAAGCTTTCGTAGAAACAGGAAAGGTTAGTTAAAATTATATAATAAATCATCTCTTCTTGTTTTCTTTAAATAGAAAATATTTTTTATTCGATATTTTTTTTAAAAAAAAGGAAGAGAGAAAAGGAAACATATATATTGTAATTTTAATTTTTTTATAGTTGATTATATTTTTGCTAACTCTCTTATACAAAAAATTCAATTATTCAGAAACAATATTTACATTTTTATATTATAATTAAATATTTACATTAAATACTTAAATACTATGCAAATAGGCGGAAAACTCGCGAACTTAAAATATAAGTGAGAGAAAGAAAAAGAAGTCATTATTCTTTCCTGAAACCGGAACCATACGGAAGGGAATAGCGATTAATAAATTTACGTTTTACTAATACCGGCGCACGTCTTTGTTTCGTTTCGTGTTACGATTTCGTAAAATGCGGTGCATCGAATTGCGCTAAAACACAAATTTATCACTGCCCCTCCCGTTTCTTCTTCTTTTTCTTCATCGCCTCTCTCATTATCCATTATTAATTTCCTAATACTATTAAAATTTATAATTCGAGAGTTCTTATAATTTAATGTTATTCCTTTAACTTTACAAATCTCGTGTCGGCGACCTTCCGGTATACGAACGCGTAGAATTTCGGGCCCCTGGACACGAATAACTCGATAAAACTGCCCCGTAGCTCTCGAGTTCATCCATCATATCGCCCAGAAAATTCCCCGTACGCAGCTCGTACGGTTCGCCTCTGTTTACGTAAATACACAAGTCTGTATCACAATATAAAACGCGATTACATAATTTCTCTAGATATTCGTATAATATCAGTCACGCTTGTGACGTCGTTCATGCCGCGATTACAGGGTTGGTTTGCGGAAAAGGCGCGACCGTCTCTTCACGTAGTCGCCATGAAACATATATTATGTCGTCGATGATAGATAATATATTGGTTATTTCATGAAGCACGAAATAACCAATATAGAATTCGTGAACAACGTTGTTCGTATTTTTGTATGATTTTTATATTAGGCAAATTGGTTCGTTGGTAGAATTTACTCCAGAAAGAATTTAAGCAGAGCTTCGCGACCGAACGTAAACTAGGATTTCGGACGATATTATTTCTATCGAGAACAATACTCTCAGTTTCTTCGTATTCCCGAAGATACTGTTCCTTATTCTCGTCATCCAGACATTCGCTCGGCTGTCCTGTTTTAATTTAAAAAAACTATTAATATATTCAGTAAATAAACCACCTTGCCTCATACAAGGATCGAACCGTATGACTCTAAATTGCCATATTTCGTTCACATTCATCACGAGATAATCTTTCTTGAGAGCTTTGCGCAATTCGCAGGATACTCATGCACCTACGAATTCACGATCGGCGGGAAGAGCGTGAGTGCACTCGGCCTGTGGGAACGTTTTCGCAGCAACTACGACACACAGCCCGAACAACAATTTACCTTGTACGCAGTATGGGAGTACAGGGTGAAAAAGATCACGTAGTGGAAGTACTGTGCACCGAATGATACTCTCAACAG
This sequence comes from Acromyrmex echinatior, assembly GCF_024713525.1. Classification (NCBI taxonomy): domain Eukaryota; kingdom Metazoa; phylum Arthropoda; class Insecta; order Hymenoptera; family Formicidae; genus Acromyrmex; species Acromyrmex echinatior. The sequence continues at coordinate 3,180,507 of NC_141858.1, read as the reverse complement.
AATCAAAATTAAATTTCGGAGTTACGCTAATTAACTTCGAACATTGTTCTCCGATATAAATCATAGGTCGGCGTAACGAAAAAGTACCCGTTTTCACGTACGGATACAGAGAACACACGTCCACATAACGTATTTTCTCCGTAACTTCGTATTGGGTTACAGAAATATTTTCCGTACGGCCACTAAAGAACCTGACGAAGGTCGAGAGGAGCATCGAATGGTTTTTGAGAAAATTGTGCATCTCGCAATTCTCGCGCTTTTCTCGTGCAAATTCACACTCCCATTTGTTCATCCTATATTCACGTTGTTGAAAATGCCATGTAAAAAACCATTGTGAGAGTTCGTTCATATCGAGCGTCGAATGTATCTTTATATGACGTCCTGGACGTAAGTTTCCTTTCACGATTGATTTGATAAATTGAGTTGCAACAATCGTGCCAAAAATAACCATGAAATTGTAACGTAATGTCTCGTTCTCTGATTTGACTTCGTAATATCCGTCGACGGGCGTACCAATAATTCGATACTCGCGGCTTCGCCCTGCATGGATTATAGGATGTCCAATGGAGCTCACGCTCCATTCGTACTAATCACTGTGCTTTGTGCGAGTGATTGTCTTTATATCTATATCCGCCCGGTGGAATGATTCCTATTTCTTCCTCGCGTAAAGAGTTTTTGCGAAAAATTTTCATACACGTGGAAGCGATAATCGTGCATTCTACGAACGGACACACATCTCCGCGTTCTAAAAAGATTTTTCTGAACGCCATGCATGCACGTCTAAGGATATCTACGTCATTCCAACATTATTTTACTATTTCTTGTTTGAAATAAAAAACGAAATTCGATTGCGACATTTCCTCCAAACCATAAAACGCTGTTCCTCGGATTTCATTTGTTCGGGCGAATACCGAGCCTCAGATATTGGTCCAATATAATTTTGATTTTGTAGCGTATTAAATGAGGAAAAAAACCTTTACCCAAAGTATTCCGTAGCCTGAAAACCTTGGGTAAATCGAATAAATGCACAGGTATATAATTCGAATTATCACTAAATTTTGTACGACCAATCATCATAACGATAATTTTCGTCCCGTTCAAAATCACCCGAGATTCTTCCATTATTTCTGATTTTTCAACGGGGTACTTTAAAATAAACTAAGCGTCAAATGCTTTAACATTTATGCGCGATACAGATAATTTTTTTTAAATATTAAGATGTTTGCGTTGCGAAATCGACAAACTCTTTTACAGGATTTCTACTAAATATGAATTCGCGCACTCTACACCAACGACATCGCAATGACATGTCTCTATTCCCGCTTACGCTTCGCAAATTTGTTGCGCAACACAGAAAGTTTGAATTCTTACGTTCTCCATTCTTTCGAGTGTCTCATCTTGTCGCATTTCGAAATCATAAAACATCAATGCAATCTCTTTTAATATATTCAATTGTATCTTCGATGTCATTCATATTTGTTTGCGGATTTTCTTCTCGAGAATCTTGCTATAGTACTTGTACCCTCTCCAGGATTTTCTACTGAAGCTTTACGACAAAGAGGCCGCATGTAACACAAATGATTCGAAGACTGAACGAATGACAAGTTTTGCAATAAACTGCGTCGCAATAGTGTTACGATTTTGAATTAACCAATTGCCCGTAATCGATGCAAATTTTAATAAATTCGCAAACGCTTGCGAGGGATTGATTATATGATCCCTGCGTTCGAAACACGGACGCCCGAAAAAGACGCGAATGCACGAAACTTAATCAACTCAATGTCGGGGCATTCGCAAGATGGGGTGGCGTAGCAGCATGGACATTTTTTTGTACATCGATGACTTCTGTTGTTACGAAAGCCCACGCTACGCAATATCTTCTACGAGAACCGGCGGCGACTTTTAAATTTAATGTAGGATTATAATGTCACGAACCCTCATAATATATTATATTTAAACTACACGAGGGTTCGTGATCTAGGGAGGAAAGTAACGCGCAGCCGTCATACATCGGATTCTCATCTCGACCGAAAGTACTGAAATTATATATCATAATTGCAATATTTTCGGAAGCGAGAATCCGAAATGGAATTGCTTGATTCCACGAATTCCACAACCTTTCGCGGTAATTGTGATACCAGCGGATTTCGTTAATTCTTCGATCAGCTTACGTTGTAAGAAGAACGCTGGTATCTCACGATTCCTATCTCTCTTACAGTTCCCCCGTATGCAGTTGCCTACGCTCTTGATATACGCATGCCACTACGAGCGAATGGGGAAAACAAACTGTCTATTGTCCTGCGGGCAAGTATACATTGGAGAAACCGGGAGAATGATCAACCTGCGGATAAAAGAACACCAATGTGATGTCAGGCTAAAACACGTCACGCAATCAGCATTATCAAAACACAACATCGAATGCTGCAGGGATAATAACATCATCCCAAAGTTCCTACAACTCAAGGACCATCTAGGAACTCACAAATGCAAAAACATCTTTCATAAGACAGCATCATCCTCATCAAAGAACGCACCCACTTCACTAAATTACAAATAGTACAGATTTCCCATAAAATCTTTAAACTCCATCTGTTCGTATCCACCACGTTGTGACAAATCCTAGATCGTATTACATACAAATAAGCCATGAAGACCTCACAATCCTCTGAAAGACAGAAACAGAAAAATATAAATCTTGTTTCTCACAAAAATCTACAACCTTCTCTACTTAACATCAAGACCCCATCCAACAAAGACTTGTCTCAAGATATTATATCTGCGCTTACCAAAAGCCCTAACTTCACAGTGGCACCTAAAAAGATTCCAAAGAAAGAGATCAGCCAACCATCTACAGTCAACCATCTACCGACTCCCATCAGAACAAGCAGATAATATCCGCAGATAGATAATCAATATTCTTTCCAAAGCCAAATTCCCTCCACCAAACATTATTAGACAAGAGCGATGGGCCCTCCAAGACTTGAACAGAGACACAGACATCATCGTGCTTCCAGTCGATAAAGGCAACACGACAGTAGCCATAAACACATCAGACTATAAGAAAAAGAAAAATCTTTTCTTGAACAAAGCATATAAAAAGCTTGACAAAGATCCAACTAATACAATTGCACAGAACACCAAGATTCTGATGGAAAGAGCAACATTCTCAATAAAACTAAATCAACATTGAAACCTACAAATCCTTTCCCACCAAGACTAGACAAACTAAACCGGTCCTTCTCAGATCGATTGTCAGCGTCATACACTCCCCGACATACAACTTATCCCGCTTTCTATTACAAATACTACAACTCCTCACTGGAAAATCCAAATCTCACATAACTAATTCAATGGACTTCATAAAACATCCAAAAAATTCGACTACGTTCCACAGACCTGTTTGTAAATTTAAACGTAGAATCCCTTTTTACATAAATCCCAATAAAAGACACATTAAACATAATAAAGGCCTCACATGAATTCCCCTCCGACCTCATCCCGCTAATAGAGCACTGCTTAACAACCACTTACTTCTCCTATAACAATCAATTTTATGAACAAACTTCAGGAGCGGCAATGGGCTCTTCTATTTTTCTTGTAATCGCCAACATCTTCATGGAGCATTTTGAGAAAGAGACTCTCAGGAAAACACTCAAAAAACCAAAAAACCAACACTCAAAAAACCGGTTTGGTTCCGTTATGTAGATGACACATTCGTGATATGGAGGCAGAGCCGAACTCCGTAAATTCCTTATTTTCCTCAATAATCAACATTCAAATATCCACTATAGATATATAAGAAAACGAAAAACTCTCCTTCCTAAATGTTCTTGTCTCTAAGAAAGCTGATGGTACCTTAGGCCATCAAGTGTATAGAAAACACACACAGATAGATACCTACATGCTGAGTCGCACCACCACCCAGCACAAAAACAGTCTGCAATCATTTCACTTGTATATGGAACTTTCACGATTTCTGACAAAGAGCTACAGACAGAACCATTTAAAACTAGTTTTACAGAAAAACGGACACGACAAAAAAAACATAATCAAAACAATCAATAAATATGTAAACGAGACAATGGTCTCTGACACAACCAGAAAGGATCCTATCCATTCTCCTATATGTCTAAGGAACAACAGATCGGATTATTTAGCAGAATTAAACAAACACAATATCCAAACTATCTTTAAACCAAAAAGATAAGACAAATCTTAAGAAATCTTAAAGATCTCCAGATCCGTAGAATCAGTTCCGTAGAAGTATACACACCTTATTCCTGCAGGCAAGTATACATTGGAGAAACCGAGAGAATGGTCATCTTACGGATAAAAAAACACCAACGTGATGTCAGGCTAAAACACCTTACGCAATCAGCATTATCAGAACATCGAAACAGAACATCAAATATTGTTTGATAAAACGACCACAATAGCCAACACTACATCATACTTTCTAAGAAAGTATAGAGAAGCCATAGAGATACAAAAACACTCTAACAATCTAAATAGAGATAATGGCTACAACATAAATAAAATATAGAAAACCATTTTCCCAGTTATTGAAGACTGACTAAATTCTCCCACTTCCTCCCCCCCTCACCCACATCCACAATTCTCTTCTTTCCCCCTACCACTCCAACAAGTAGCGTATTGGGAGTACAAATTAGTTTGGTCCGTTTTTTGTGTTCAAAAATTTATTTCAAAACAAAATGAATGAACAGATTAATTAAAGTATTGGCTACTACTTTTTCCCATCTCTCAGGCAATTTTTGAATTCCATCTCGAAAAAATGACTCGTCTTTGGAGGCGATCCAATTTTGGAGCCAATTTTTGATTTCTGTAAAAGAAGTCAACCGGTGACGTGCTGCATCCTTCGGAACAATCAATAATCAGAAGGAGCAATGTCCGGAGGATACGGCGGGTGCGGTAAAACATCCCATTTGAGCGTTTCCAAATATTTTTTTGCGACATGAGGCCAAGCGTTGTCATGAAGAAAAATAACTTATCATGTCTTTGCTCGTATTCCGACCGTTTTTCTCGCAATGCACTGCTCAAACGAATCAATTATAGCCGATACCGATCGCCCGTAATGGAATCGCCAGATTTCAGCAGCTCATAGTAAACAACACCCTTTTGGTCCCACCAGATACAGAGCATGATTTGAACCATGAATGTTCGAATTTGGTATTGATGTTGAGGTCGATGGCAACGATTGACCGGGCTTAGCGTAGTATTTTTTCTTCTTGGGATTGTCATAGAATATCCATTTCTCATCTTCAGTCACAATCCGATACAAAAAACCTTTTTTTTGTTGTCTTTGAATCAGCTGTTCGCAAGTGAAAAATCGCCTTTCAACGTCTCTCGGTTTCAATTCATAAGGCACCCAATTTCCTTTGTTTTTTGAATTATTCCCATGGCTCTCAATCGTGCAGAAACGGCTTGTTGAGTTACTCCCAATGATTCTGCTCCTCTTGACTCTGATCTTCTTCGACTAATGCCTCTAATTCTTTGTCTTCGAACTTTTTGGCTGTCCAGAGCGAGGCTTGTCTTCAACGCTGAAATCTCCATCCTTGAAACGTCGAAACCATTCCCTACATAATTTATCAGCATTTGGAGCAATGTCACCATAAACTTCGACAAGCATTCGATGGGCTTCAGCTGCACTTTTCTTCCAATTAAAACAGAAAATTAGAACCTCCCGCAAATGCTGCTTGGTTAACACAAAATTCGATATTTCAAACACAGTAAAAATCAAGGTTTTTGTATGAAACTCAAAGCGATATAAACTGAATATTATTAGCAGATGTCTAACCTCTCTGAAAACGCCAAAATCAGCTGTCATTATGAACCATTCACAACAACCGAAGTCATCTTTTGGAAAACGGACCGAACTAATTTATACTCCCAATAAAAAGAACGGCACGGAGGAACAGCTCAGTATCAGGTTGCTCCTCGTCCTGATGAAGTGGACTGTAAGGCTCACGAAACGTTGACATTCCAAGAATGGATCTGGACACGGTAGAATCCCGCGAAACGCATAATTTTTATATAGAAAGCATCTATCGAAGCTTCAAGAATATTAAACAAATCTTATTAATCTGATAACATTGCTATATATATTAAGTCAAAAACTTATACTATTAGTCGTAACATTACAGCATGGCAAGATAATTCACTTACAACTGTTTACATGATCGTGCGTAGAATGATAATGTTTTTCTTTTTTGTAAATTTTAATATCCCAGCGACATAGGCAGAACAGAGGAGTACGAAATATTTGAAAAATATCTGCTTAAATATTTCGAGCAACAAACAAATTTAAAGTAAAAAGTAAAAATATTATTACCTTCATTTTTAAGAGGTACGTAATATCTGTTTTCTTCTTCCTCTATTGTCTCCTGAGTTACTTCTTCCTCGTCACGTATTTCCTCTTCCTTTCCATCATCGCTATTGTCATCAACATTTATGTTATCTTGCTCCTCATTATCAGCAATATTATCATCGGCATCATTATCATCGACATTGTCATCGTCAATGTTTTCCTCCTCCTCCTCCTCCTCCTCCTCCTCCTCTTCCTCCTCCTCCTCCTCCTCCTCCTCCTCCTCCTCCTCCTCCTCCTCCTCCTCCTCCTCTCCAGATTTTCCACATTTTGACTCCACATTTTCCTCCATTAGTTCCATTAGTTCCTCCCGCTCTTGTTCGATTTCCTACGCTAAATAGTAATTTTTGTTATTATTATTATTTTTGAACTCTGTATAGTTAACTCTATATTCGACTAATTTATTTTTTTTAAAGAACTTACACGTTATGGAAATGGTGAAACCTGGAGAGACCAGTGCTCAAATCGAATCAGATGGACTCAAATCACTATTCCAATCATTGTTGTCGTCACCATCATCATCATCATCATCATCGTCATCATCATCTAAAACAAAATTGATTTTATTCTTTATCGCATAACATCTATATTATATGAAGAGATTTCTTGATTATTTGTAAAATAACTTACCAATTACAATGACAGGAATGTTACACGGAGGTGGAACATTATTTTTCGGTTCAATTTGTGCTCTTCTTAGAGAAAAAAATAAAATATTTTAATAATCAAGATTTCTATAAACGTTTAGTTAATATTTATTTCCTCAAAACTTACTCGCTGGTACTCTCTCCTCTTCTTCTCTCAGAGGATGATGTCACCTTAAACTAAATCGTCCTACTGGATGCCCAGGAGAACGCCCTCTCCGACGCGTTATCGCTCGTCTTATAGTACAGTTCAGTTCTAAATATTATAATTTAATTATAAAGTAAATTTTTAATCCTATTATATATTCGATTTTATTTTAGAAATTATTATTGTTTACCTCTTAGTACAGTGCGTCATTTATAGTTAGCTATATGACCTCCTGCGTCATCCATCTCATGATCAAAACACTCGCCTATTTCTAGATGACGAGCGATTATATTTTTCAGTCTCTTGTCACCACCGCAATGCCCCAGTTTGTACATAATGCACACTAATGTGCTGGAGTATTCACGAAATTTCCGAAAATGGAATAATAATTTTTTACACCATTATCTGACAACTTTGTCAGATAATCGGCAGCAATTAATTTTTTATTCAAGTTGCTATCAATGAAAAATTTGATGAGTCGCAAAGTTCCATTTTTTAAATATAAAATTAAAAACAACTCGCAAATAGTCAACGTAAAATCAATCCATTTTAAAGTCTAAACGCAGGATTAAACTTTGATCAGTGCGTGCTATTTATGTTCGTAGCGATATTCATAAAATTCCTCTCCCCGAAAAGAATCGCTAGAGATATTTTGTTTTCGACTCTTGAGCAGTTCAATGTAGTTTTCCAAGTCTTCCACAACTCAACTTATTGTTAACACAGAATCTAGAAATTATGTGTTTCAATAAGTTCGACTAACTGTCGTGACAAAAAAATGATTATTGGCATCTGGAGTATTTGACATGATTTTAAACTAAAAAAACTTTTTATAACAATAACTTGAGCTCTTCGAAAATATAATTGTAATTGAGCGTGTAAAATGTTTTATCTCTTTATTATACCGTGAATAAAATTTATTCGAAATTAGGTGTTCTCAACATGTATGAAAGTTATAACACATATTAATTTTGTAATACTGAAGATGGCCTGATATAAGGCCGAAATGTATATCTATTTTATTGTATTGTTTTTTTCTATGCTAATCTATTAAAATAAATATTTCGCTAACATCTTGTGCTCGTGGTGTATGCCTTTTTAATCACATTGTTTTAAGAATCGCTAAAAGTTTCTAGTCCCTTCATTGGCCGTTAGATTTTAACAATTTTGGTAATTGATCGCTTCTTTTACTAGAAGTGATTTTCTCGTAAAATTTAGAGAAGTAGGAGACAACAAAAACTTCCTAGTTACGACCAACTCCATGTAATTTAGCTCCGTTTCTTTCCCATAAAAATTATCTCGAAAAGCATCGCTCCCTTCGTATTTACTCTAATAAAATCTTTAGCTCTCATTTTCATTATTATCCTGTAAAGTTTTTGTCACACTATAAAATTTTTATTATTATGGTGAATCACGTTTTAAATTTTTCTTTCTGTTTTCTTTTTTGTTGAAAGGATTCTCACGCAATTTTATTAGTCTACGACAGATGAACAATAAACCTTTCAATAAAAGAAAAAATACAATTTTGAAAATGGAAATTCCTATATCTCGCTTGACAATAATATCACTTGGTTTTTGTTAGTTTTCCTTTCTTCAGGATTTGCCTCGTTATAAGGAAAAAAATCATGGCGAACATTAAACATAACTCCCTTCGTTTAAAACTTTCCTCACATTTATCAATATAACTAATATTTAATTTTCGTATTCTATAAATTTTCGTATACTACACGTTATTTTTTTCCCTTTGTTTATATACAAAAGAAAAATGGAAGACGAATAAATTTTCTTGTATTACCCAACTAAATTTATTATTTTCTTTCGTATTATACCATTTCTTTTCGTATTTCTGTTTCTTTAAACATTAATGAATTTTCTAAAAATGCAATAAATCCAATTGTAAATTTACTTTAAGTTGAAAATGCTTCATAAATTTCTTCTTGTTTTTTTTTTAAAAAACTCGATAGTTATTGATGTACTAATTCTTATTCGTTAGAAACTACCCACGAGCTAAACTAATTTTTTTTTCCTTATGCTTTATTGCAAAAAAATTTTTGGCTAGTCAAATTCCTTCACCACTATTATTTTATAAAAAAAGCAGGAAAAGAATTGTAAAACGTTCTTTTTCGTTCCTGTTCATTCCTATTTATTCTCGTTTTATTTCATTCCTCTCCCCTCCTGATTTCTGTGGGAAATGAATTATTTTAAATTTTTAAGAAAAATTTAGAGTTTATGTTTTTTCATTTTTTTCATCTACGCGCGCAGAATAATTTTGTTACGTAGCGTCGGAGAGGGAGACGATGTCGATTATCGAAAATCCGTTTCATTCGAATCTCGTTAGCCACAGCTTCGCGAGCAAACAAGTACTGTGCTTCTTGTGTTTTTGATTGTCTTGGTTCACTTGAATTTGATATTACTGCGACGTAAGAACAATGGCCAGTCCAAAAAATATTAATAATTCGGACATGAGAATATACTCTATCCCCGATTCTTCTAAGATACGTAACGACGAGAGAAGAAACGCTCGATTGCATATGTTGTTAGCAACAACGTATGGTCTTAACAATTTTACGAAGACGATTCACGTAGGATTACAAAAAACGAACGAAAGAATTTTCAAACCTCTTGTAAAATTGAGTGGACGCAACTCGGACGGAATTTATTTCGACACCAACTGCTGGCAACAGTTTCAAGATCACATGGCATCCATGAATGAGTATTTAAGCAGCGATAACAGAATGGAACCTAACTTTGTTGTTATAAAAAATATCATCATCAGCTTTACCACATCTTACGGGGCAAAATCAATATTGCTAGCGTATAAAGAAGAAGAGGAAAATTCCAACGGAAATCTTCGAAAAGAAGAGGATGCGCACAATTCAACTCCACCGGCGAAGAAACGAAGAGATTACGTATTTGGCAATTGTAATGCAGAAAACTACCTTTCTCGGACTGCAAAACATTGTAAAGTGCGCCGATGCGTTTAAAACAATTAGAATCTTTATCTGATAATGTTAAGTGTGTTCTATATTTAGTTCAAGAAATTCAACTGAAACTACTTGCAAGTTTTATTAATCAGGAAATTATAAAATTAACATTGCGAGGCAATTATGAAAATATAGAGCGTAATGTACGTACATAAATTAACGACTTAACTTTTCTTGATATATATTTCAATATAATATTTTTGGAATTAACTTCATTAAGATATAACGAAATTTTTCATATAATTCTCTCGAAACGAGAATCTTTGGCTTAATTTTCTTAAAAACTTTTTTTAGTTTATTTTCATGCGAACTATGTGTTTCTTTTTCTTTGAAAAAAAGAATTTGTATCAATAAATACATTTTTATAATATATAACATAAACCCTCGTTTTTTAATCGTACCCTCCAATAATCAACTTTTTTCTCTGTATATTTCTGTTGTTATATGTATAACATAGACTTTTAAATAAAGTACAAGAAGTATAATACAAATTCATAAAATCCTTGTCATACATCATAAAAATCATACTCGCTCGAACAAATGAGTCATCACACCGGAGATGATGTGTTGCGTTAGTTGAACATGTTCGTTCCTGTTTTACCTCCCCTATTCTTCCTAGCAAAAGTAAGAGCCCCCTAGATTCGTAAATTTTCGTATAAGATTTCATCTCTCATAAATAAAAAACTTTCAATGCCAACACGTCAGAGACATTATGCTACGCCAACAAAAAAAATGACCGTCATAAAATCACCCGCTATTCATGTCCGATATTCGTACTCTGCTCTCGTGACCAAAAATATTACAGTCCCAATCTTCACTCACCATTTTTTTGGATTTTACTCTCCATTTTGTCAGAGGTCCCACCTTCTCTAATTACCTCGTGGATAGATACGGTGCGAACCAATCAGATTTCTATCAAGTATAGGGCGAACCAATCAGAACACACCATTTAATTATCCTATTATCCCCTTTTACTCCTCGACCAATCAAAGCGCGCCCTTTTTCCAGGTAGACGTCTAGGCCACGCGCCGGAAGGAGACGTGGAAGGGGTTTGTTTTATGGCTGCCCATATATTACTATTGTATAAAATAAAACAATTTTATTTAAATAGAAAAATTTCTTATGAAAAAACATTTGGCGCTGTTAGATCGAGTAAGAAAAACTATAAAAATAATTTAAAATTAGAATGGTAATTAATAAAAATAAATATATTGTATAATAAAAGGTAATTATAATTTAAAAATAGTAATAAAAGTAATAATAAATTTAATCTGAACTTTACACTGAATAAGAATAAAGTTTACTATTTATTTCTTTTTCATAACGCATGTCTTACAAATCAAAATTTATTTCTCTTTAGTGTGTCTATATTACTTCTTAACAGTATTAACAACGTCTATAATTTACACTCTGTAACTCAATCACATATATACACACGCTAGATACTTTAACTCTCATTGGGAATGCTTCTTATTTGACTTATTTCTCTAAATATTCATATTTTTAAATAAATAATAATAAGATTCTGTACGTATAAAACAATGTAGTACAAAAGAAGGGAAAAGTTAATGTATAAAAGAACTTTAATTTAAATTAGCATTAAAAATTCATATAAACAATTACAATTAATAACAAACATTTCGACTCCAATCGAGTCATTTTTCGATATAGTCTTAATATATTGTTCTAAACCAAAAATATGTACATGGTGTTACAATACTATTATAATTTTTAATATTTTTCATTCCGTGTAGTACGCTGCGAGTCATTTTTATCAAGAATCAAAGTAGTCATAAGAAAATTCTTGTCAGTGATATCAGTAAATGTGTTAAGAGTCCATTAATAAAAAAGAGAGAAAAAAACGCAGATAGATGGTAGTTCATTTCGTGGTACAATATATATTAGTTTTTTTAATTATATAAATTATTTTAAGTAAATTTGCAAAAGTAACGAACATCTAACTTGCACGATGTCAGATAACGAAAAAAAAAAAAAAAAATTTTGGCGTACGCCACTGCGACTGCCCTTCTCTCCGCGGACGACGGACCTCCTCGGTCTATCGAAAGCTTGTGGACAGCCCAATATCTTGTGGACAGCCAGCTAACAGTAAATCGCCATTCCTTCCGCCATTCATCCCCTTGTCTATCTATTTTCATACTTATATGGATGTACTTGTTTGGATAATTTAAACATGGTTTTTGGTAAGTTTTTACTTGTTAAAATTCCGATATGTTACTTTGATATGGTTTAGTACTTAGTAAGAAGACTTTTTTTTATCTTTTTTATCGATTAGATATTTTTCCAAGAGATATGTAACATATTTGACTGTGCAATCGTATACGAATAATGCCGAGTTCTACATCAAGACTCACTCGAGCTGTTATTATAAGGAATATGCGGGCCTTATTGATAATTAATTTGTACAGCAATCTTTGTGATAAGTAAATGTCTAAAAAGGACTCAATTCGGTAGCTGAAACTTGTCATGTTTTATTTTTCAATTTAAGTTGTTTTATTTATTTTTATTTTTCTTTATTTGTAATCTATTCTATTTAATTGTGTTATAATTTAAAATGTGTTTGACTCTTACTTTGCCCTTTATTTAGTGTTATTTATTTTGTGATATAATAATTTCATTTAAGAGAAATTTAAACCATTTAGAATAAGAATCCTTCAATAAGTTATACGTATACTTAGATTTCATTGTATAAAAATTACCAGGTGTACAAGTATGAAATGCAGATTTTTTTTCTAAAAAAAAAAAACATGTTAAATTCGGAAGAATGATAAAAAGTGGTTATTCAAAGTATGCTCCATTGCTAGTTACACATTTTTCCCATCTTTCGGGTAATTTATGGATACCACGCCAGTAAAAATCTTCCCCTTTTGCCGTGAATCATTCATCGAGTCATTTTTTCACATCTTCGTACGAACCAAAGCGCTGCTCAGCAAGTGCGTGACCTATCGATGCAAAAGTGGTAATCGGAAGGAGCCAAGTCTGGTGAGTAAGCCGCATGGGCTAGCACTTCCCAACTAAGTACTTCCAACGTGTCGCGAACCGGTTTTGCCGTATGTGATAGAGCACTGTCATGGAAAAAAATGATCTTGCCTTTTTCGATATTCTGGTCGTTTTTCAAATAGCGAACGGTTCAAATCGATCAATTGTTGTTTGTAGCGTTTGGTATTAACCGTTTCAGCAGGCTTTAAGAGCTCATAATAGATCACACCTTTCTTCCCACCAAACACAGAGCATCGTCTTCCTGCCAAAGCGATTCAGTCTTGCGGTCGATGTGGATGGTGTGGGTCTACCCATGATTTTTTTGCGCTTGGGATTCTCAAAATATATCCACTTTTCATCCCCAGTAACGATACGATGCAAGAACGATTTTCTTTTGTATCGTTCGAGCAAAATTTCACATGTGTTTTTGCGCCTCTCCATCTGCCTCTCGTTCAACTCATGTGGTATCCATCTGCCGACCTTCTGAATCTTTCCCATCTCTTATAGGCGATTGGAAACAGCTTGTTGACTAACGCTTAATTGCTCTGCAAGTTGTTTTTGTGTTTGTGAATTGTTTTCGTCTAACAATGCTTGCAATTCTACATCTTCGTACCTTTTTGACGATTTTCCGTGTTCCTTGTCTGCAACATCGAAATTACCACTTTTGAAACGCCGAAACTATCGTTCACAGGTATCTTGCGATGGAGCATGTTCACCATAAGATTCTCGAAGTAATCGGTATGATTAAGCAGTAGTTTTCTTCAAATGAAAACAAAAAATTAATGCTGTCCGCGAATGCTCTTTATTTGGCACAAATTTCGACATATTGAACACAGCAAAACAATACTATGCAAACACTTTTTCAATTTATTACTTATGCGCGTTTGACACTTGTTGATGGCACAACAAAATGGCATATACGTCAAATCTTTATACTACACACTGCATTGGTGCACCATCTGTTGTCTCAAATCCGCACTTTATACTTGTACACTTACTGTAAAGATAGTACTGTTAGGATTAAGTAAATAATAATAAAGATAGTATGATTTGGGTTCTATTTTTTATTTTAATAGTAGAATTTAACTTGGCATCACAGTTGTTCATATCAATTCTTTTATACAAATGACACATATCATTAGATTAATATTCATTATTTATTTAATTTGGCATGGTATTATATAAAGAAATGGGATTTAACTTTGCGCCAGTTCTTGATATCAAATCTTTTATAGGAATGATATCATTAAAATTAATATTATTTATATGATTTGGTGTCCAAATTGCGGAATTTAACTTGGTGCCAATTATTGATACCAAATCTTTTTTATGAATAGTACACAAAATTTTGAGGAATTTTACTTGGCGCCAATTTTCTTGATATCAAATTTTTTATACGAATGATATCATTAGAGTTAAGTAAATAACAAGAGACAGTATCATTTGTGTTTTACTTTTTAATTTGATAGAATTTAACTTGATTAGTTAAGATTGTTGCATCTGAGTTTTAATTTTTCATTTGATACACTAATTTTTTTCAAAGAGTAATAATTGTTGACAGAGAATTAAAGTTGCCATTATTTGAGTTGAAATAAGAAGACCTTCAATAAGAATATCCTTGAAGAAAACTACTCTTAATTGGGTTGGATACTTAGTATTATATAAGGGCTAGTTTCACTAACTCAATTAAGCCGAATCAGTGATCAATTGTTAACCATAAGTGGTCAATTCTACTAACAGCAAACACGATTAGTCAATTTCATGGCCAATTAAGTAATTAGCATTGATGAAACCGGTCCAAATGATTCTTCACGAAAAACACGCATACTTAGCGCTTTTTTATCTTTTTTTAAAAAGGTAAGTTTGTATAAATAAAAAGAAACAGTACTAATTGTGTTTTACTTTTTAATTTGATAGAACTTAACTTGATAAATTAAGATTGTAGCATCTGGGTTTTAATTTTTCATTTGATACATTAATTTTTTTCGAATAGTAATAATTTTTGACAGAGTATTAAAGTTGCTATTACTTGGGTTTGAATAAGAAGACCTTCAATATGAATATCCTTGAAGAAAAATTAACATTACTATTAATTAGGTTGGATACTTAGGTTTTATTCGAGAAACACGTATTCTTAGCGCCTTTTTGAACTTTTTTTAAAAAATGTTTTCTATTATATTAAAAAATAATTTTACAAAAAAAAAAGGGATATTTAAATATGTATGAACATACATCATATATATGATTATACCAGCTTGATCAAAAAGTTTCCGGAAGAGACCACCAGGTGATGCTCTGAGTCAGCTGATTTGAGTTCTTTTTTTTGGCTAGGTTGCCACATCTATCATTGACATTTTCATCAAATTTTATCGCCATAGCTTGACATTTGTAAAAATTACGCCGTCTTGAGTACATCTACCTCTGCGCGTGTTTTCGATTTTTTACAGTTTTAAAAATGGAGTTGAATTTGCAACAACGAGTTTGTATTAAATTTTGCGTTAAAAATGGATTCAATGGTGCGAAAACCTTGGAAATGTTGGGAAACTGTTTCGGCAGTGATGTTCTAAAGAAAACAACCGTTTACGAGTGGCATGAACGCTTCAGAAGTGGTCGTGAATCCGTCGAGGATAACGAACGCAGTAGCAGGCCGTCGACATCGAAAACCGACGAAAACATCAATAAAGTGAGAGAAATGTTAGCCAATAACCGCAAATTAACTATCAGAGAGCTGGCAGAGGACTTAAACATTGCTTATGGATCCGTTCAGGACATTGTAGTTAATGATTTGGGTTTGCGCCGTGTTGCTGCAAAGTTGGTCCCGAAGGAACTGAATTTCATGCAAAAAAGGGACCGCGTTGACATCGCCAAAGACATGATTTCCAAGACTGAATCCGACCCAACATTCATCAAACGCATCATTACTGGAGACGAGACGTGGGTTATGAGTACGACACGCAATCCAGACATCAGGCGAGTGAATGGAGAGCTCCAAATGAGCCAAGACCAAAAAAACCACGTCGTTTTCAGTCGAAAAAGAAAACGATGCTCGCGGTTTTCATGGATTACAACGATATTGTACATCACGAATTTTTGTCAGAAGGTCAGACAGTTAATAAGGAGTATTATTTGGGCGTTATGAGACGTTTGCGTGAAGCAATTCGCCAAAAAAGAAAGGATTTGTGGGTAAACAACTCGTGGATTTTGCACCATGATAACGCACCATCGCACAGTGCCATCATTATCCGTGAATTTTTGGTCAAGAACAAAACGATACTACTATACCATCCAACAGCCATCGAATTCACCCGATATGGCTCCCTGCGATTTTTTTCTGTTCGATCGAATCAAAAAACCACTGCGGGGAACGCGTTTTAACAGCTGAAAGGTAATGGAAAAATCGAAGACGGCTCTGATGGCTATACCAATAATAGAGTTCCAGAAATGTTTCGAGAGCTGGATCAAGCGCTGGCATAAGTGCGTTGCAGTCGCTGGAGAGTACTTTGAAGGGGACAATATCACTTTTGATGAATAAACTTGTATTTTGAATTTTCTGAATGAATTCCGGAAACTTTTTGATCAAGCTAGTATGTGTTTATAAACATACATAAATATTTATGTATGTTTAGACATATTTATACATATTAATGTATGACAAATTTTTTATCGGATGTTGAAACATACAACACAAACAAACCTTGTAAAATTATATAAATATATATAATTTTAATAAATAGTAATATAATAAAAATGTATGGAAACGTATTGTATATAAATTCCGTATTCTTCTCAAGCGCATGTATTTACTTAAGGTTTTATTTCCGTAGAGTTTGTTTCATTGACTTTTTCTATTATCTAAGTTCTGTAATTCTATCCTTCCTTTTTTACGCAATGATCTCCGGTTAATCTTATTACTGGTCATTGTGTCCAGTGATGAATTTGAATGGTTCATAGCCCTATATTATATTATTTAAGAAAATTTTTAACAATTAACAGAACATTAAATTTCTATAAAATGTCACTTTGTTGCAATATGCAAATGCAATAATTAAATGTATTTTTCGTATCGTATTCTATTTTTTTAGATTGGCATCCTCAAAAATTTAATTAACAATCTTGATTCTTCTGTATGCCATAACCGCCAATTTTAACCGATTTTTAAATCTTGTACCTCATGTACTTGAACAAAAATTCCAATCGGATAAATCATCTAAGCTTCATTTAAACTTTGAATATCAACTTCATTTCTGTATGAATAAATGACATATTAAAACTGAAATAATTTACGCTACATGTATCATTCACATAATTATTAATTTTGACATTTGTGTCAATATAAATTAATGCTAGAGAATGATTTGAAGGAACTTATTCTTCGATTTCTTCAAGAAAACTTCCATAAGGCTGATTTAGCTTTATCTTTCTACGTATCAAGGTGCCTTTTCACGTGAGACACTCGTTTTCTAGTATCAAGAAATATCGAACGTAACTTTGTAATCTGTAGAGAGAAGACTTCTGTCATGAGAAGATTTCTGCCATGTATCACCAAAGAGAAATCTGAGAGAGGATATGCCAGCCTAAAACCTGTAACCGCAAAATGCTGCCGCGCACTACAGCCCCTTGTTTACAACCCCTAAAGTGGATGTAAACTGCATAGCTCTGAGAGTAATACGTCTTTTCTGAGGATAATACGTCCACTTTTCAACTCCAGATAATAAATTGATACTCGTTTCAAATAATCGTGCATTCAAAAATTGTGCATCAGAAATATTCATCTCTGCAATTTAACATGCGCATAATGTTTTTTCGCTTAAAAGTATTAACATTAACGTTGTATTATATTTTTACAAATGTGTTAATATTTTACAAATGTGTTAAAATTTATATTTTAAATAAGCTATATACATATGAATTAAATTGTACTTCAAGCATTTCATTTTTATTAAATACATTCTTATAATTTATTTACTTTATTTGTTATTATTTTCTTATTACTAAAATTTGAAAAGCATAAAATGACAAAATTAATCTAAACTTTTTTTATATAAGTTCTTTAAGTATTTAAAATGCAAATATAAGTTTCATTGCGACGCAAAAATTAGGTGTTTAATAAAATAAGGAACAATATTTTGTTAACAATAATATAAATTAAAAGAAGAGCTGATGAGCAAAGCTGGTTAATTATATGCATGTTTGTAATAATAAATTTTTATACACAAAAATTTAAGCAATGTTGAGAGTTTCAATCCTAAATATTTTGTTTATTTACAAAACAATATAACCATGCAATTTTCTGAAAAGTGTCTAAAGCTGAAACTCTATCGAATGATATAAATGTCAATTTAAAAAAAAATAGTATATACAATATACATTTCAATTAAAAATATAATATTACTTTCCTTCTATGATTGTTGCATCAATGAAATTTTACATAATACATCTTGAATATTTAAAGAACTCATATAAAAAAGTTAAGATTTTTGCAATTATCTTATTTTATATATATATATATATATATGTACAATATATACACACACATATATATATATATATATATATATATATATATTTCCATACATCTACATTAGCGCACAGATAAAAAATATTGTTTTTTAATAGAATTATATTTTATACACATTCTAAACCATCGATACATTTTTTAATTTTCATATTATATATATATATATGAGCTAAACGTAGGCTATAATTATATGTATTATATGTATATTTACGTTTACGCAATTTTTCTTTTGCTGTAGCTAGCTGCTAAAGTCTAGATAGAGTATTAACATTTGATATTGATTTGCGTGCGTGCGTGCGTGTACATATACAAGGCATCTCAGCATATATTAAGTTGTTCGGAAAGTTCGTTTCAAATTTGATTAACCCAAAATTGTACGTACATCTTCGTTAAAAATAAAAATTTAAATTTAGAAAAAAGATTTTGAAGCTCGAAACTTCTACTTTCAAAGCTTACTATATTTCATGAATTTTGTAATTTTGATACATACAAAACTATGAATTGAAGAAAATGAAAAAAATTTTTCTCACTTTATAGATCTGTCACGTGCCAAAAATAAATTTGTGAAAATTTTTCGCTATCTATCGGGAAAATTTGAAATTTTCGTTACAAAACTGTTTTTTTTAAATATTTCTACAATTATTTTATTTTAAATAAGAAGAATTAAATAAAAAAAAACAATCTGACTTTGACTGCTCATTATTCCGACACAAAAATCATCGTATCATAATTAAAAAATCAGATAAATATCTGAAGCTGTTCTATCGAGTGATATAAATGCCAATTAAAAAAAAAATAGAATACATATGCATTTGAGCTAAAAATATAATATTACTTTCCTTCTATAACTATTGTGCAATGATTACAAAAGTACAGTCATATTATTAACTCAAATTTATATATATTGTATTTTTTAAATAAAATTGGCAATTATACCATTCAGTAGAGGACAGTTTTAGCATTAGAAATCTGTATCTTTAATTGCAATACGATGATTTGTAACGCAATTATGAGTCAGAATCTTCCTTTTTATTTAACCCGCGAGTAATTCAGAATAAAAAAATCGTAAAAACACTTTTTAAAAACGAATTTTTAAGGAAAACTTTCACTACAGATAGATGAAAACTTTGCAATAAATATATTCTGTATATAATTTTGAGTTAATAAAATTTGAAATGAATTTTCTGAACAACTTTAATATTATTTAACAGACAATTAATTGCGGAAGCATATTATATAAATACAACACATGGAAAAAAGAAAAAAAATGTTATATGAGGTTTCCTTAGAAATGCCTTAAAAGCAAGACTCGGCAAGACTAAACTAACTGATACGATTTATTTAAAATAAAAAATATAAAATAAGTTCCAGAAACTTATTTAAAATATAGAATCGTAGGAGTCGGTAAAATCACTTATACGAATTATTTGAAATAAAAAATATAAAATAGATTCCAAAAACTTATTTAAAATATTAAATGAAGAATAGGTCATAAGAAATTATTTAAAACATAAAATAAGAAATAGGGTCCAAAAATGCATTTATTTATTTAAAATATGGAATAATTTTTATTTAAAATAACTTGTCTTTTATTTTAAATAGGTTTTCGAAAGCTATTTTTTACTTTAAGTAAAAAATGGATTTCGGAAACTTATTTAAAATATAAAGTAAGAAATATGTAATTTAACTTTAAATAAACGTTTCAAATAGTATTTAAATAAAAAATATTTTAATATATTAGGTGTTGGAATTAATTCGTAGCGTTTTACAAGAGATGGCACAAGCAGTACACTATTTCGTTGTTACCTATAGTTCTGTATACATTGTAAACATCTATCATAGGACGTCATTTGCCGTACATAACCTTTCTTGAAATCATAAATAACAATACTGTATAATTCATTGAATATGTCAAAATTTGTGCCAGATAAAGTGTTTTTGCGGGGAGTTTTGCTTCATTACTTTAATATGAACAAAAGTGCAGCTGAAGCTCATCGTATTTTAGTGGATGTGTATAGTGAACATGCTCTGGCTGAGCAAACGTGTAGGAAGTGGTTTGCACGTTTTAAAGCTGGTGATTTCGACTTGGATGACAAGGAGCGACCTGGTCAGCCGAAAAAATTTGAAGATAACGATTTGCAGGCACTGCTCAATGAAAACTCATGTCAAACACTTAAAGAATTATCTACGTCATTGGAAGTTGACTTCTCAACAATAGGAAAACGTCTTAAAAGTTTGGGCATGATCCAGAAGGAAGGACATTGGGTCCCATATGAATTGAAACCAAGGGATATTGAGAGACGTTTTCTCACGTGCGAACTGCTGCTTCAACGGCAGAAAAGAAAAGGTTTTTTGCATCGGATTGTTACCGGTGACGAAAAGTGGATCCATTATGACAATCCAAAGCGCAGAAAGTCATGGGTTAAGCCCGGCGAACCATCAACATCAGTGGCAAAGCCCAATATCCATGGCTCAAAGCTCCTGCTCTGTATTTGGTGGGATCAGAAGGGTGTCATATACTACGAACTGCTAAAACCGCATGAAACCGTTACTGGAGATCTCTACCGACGGCAACTGATGCGCTTGAGCCGTGCATTGAAGCAAAAACGGTCGGAATACTTCGAAAGACACGATAAAGTCATCTTGCTGCACGACAATGCTCGCCCACACGTTGCAAAACCGGTAAAAACATACCTGGAAACACTTAAATGGGAAGTGCTACCGCACCCGCCGTATTCTCCTGATATTGCACCTAGCGACTACCACTTGTTTCGATCATTAGCTCATAGCTTGTGCGAGCAGAAGTTCACATCTTACGAAGATTGTACAAAATGGTTCGATTCCTGGATTTCATCTAAAGATGAACAGTTCTTCCGACGCGGTATTCATTCACTGCCCGAAAGATGGTCAAAAGTAGTAGAAAGTGATGGGAAGTACTTTCATTAATGTATTTTTTAATGCTCATGTGAAATAAATAACATTCTTTCATTAAAAAAACGCTACGAATTAATTCCAACACCTAATAATAAAATAAAAGACAAGTTATTTTAAATAAAAATTATTCCATATTTTAAATAAATAAATGCATTTTTGGACTCTATTTCTTATTTTATGTTTTAAATAATTTCTATGACCTATTCCTCATTTAATATTTTAAATAAGTTTTTGGAACATATTTTATATTTTTTATTTCAAATAATTCGTATAAGTGATTTTATCGACTCCTACGATTCTATATTTTAAATAAGTTTCTGGAACTTATTTTATATTTTTTATTTTAAATAAATCGTATCAGTTAGTTTACCGAGTCTTGCTTTTAAGGCATTTCTAAGGAAATCTCATATAACATTTTTTTCTTTTTTCCATTGTATTTATATAATATGCTTCCGCAATTAATTGTCTGTTAAATAATATTAAAGTTGTTCAGAAAATTCATTTCAAATTTTATTAACTCAAAATTATATACAGAATATATTTATTGCAAAGTTTTCATCTATCTATGTAGTGGAAGCTCAAAGTTTTCCTTAAAAATTCGTTTTTAAAAAGTGTTTCTACAATTTTTTATTATGAATTACTCGTGGGTTAAATAAAGAGGAAGATTCTGACTCATAATTGCGTTAAATCATCGTATCGCAATTAAAGATACAGATTTCTAATGCTAAAACTGTCCTCTACTGAATAGTACAATTGTCAATTTTATTAAAAAAATACAATATATTAG
Organism: Acromyrmex echinatior; assembly: GCF_024713525.1. Lineage (NCBI taxonomy): Eukaryota > Metazoa > Arthropoda > Insecta > Hymenoptera > Formicidae > Acromyrmex > Acromyrmex echinatior. The sequence continues at coordinate 3,158,116 of NC_141858.1, read as the reverse complement.
GTGTTGGAATTAATTCGTAGCGTTTTACAAGTGATGGGAAGTACTTTCATTAATGTATTTTTTAATGTTCATGTGAAATAAATAACATTCTTTCATTAAAAAACGCTACGAATTAATTCCAACACCTAATATATAAATTTGAGTTAATGATATGACTGTACTTTTATTGTAATCATTGCGCAATAGAAGGAAAGTAATATTATATTTTTAGGTCAAATGCATATATTATATTAGGTGTTGGAATTAATTCGTAGCGTTTTTTAATGAAAGAATGTTATTTATTTCACATGAGCATTAAAAAATACATTAATGAAAGTACTTCCCATCACTTGTAAAACGCTACGAATTAATTCCAACACCTAATATATTCTATTTTTTTTTTAAATTGGCATTTATATCTCTCGATAGAGCAGTTTTAGATTTGGTTTTTTAATTACGATACGATGATTTTTGTATCGGAGTAATGGTCAATCGAAGTCAGATTGTTTTTTTTTATTTAATTCTTTTTATTTAAAATAAAAAAATTGTAGGAATATTAAAAAGAAACAGTTTTGTAGCGAAACTTCAAATTTTCCTGACAGTAGCGAAAAATTTTTGCAAATTTATTTTGGGCACGTGACAGATCTACAAAGTGAAAAAAATTTTTTTCATTTTCTTCAATTCGTAGTTTTGTATATATCAAAATTACAAAACTCAAGAAATATAGTGAGCTTTGAAAATAAAAGTTTTGAGTTTCAAAACCTTTTTTCTAAAATTAAATTTCGTTTATTTTTAACGAAGATGTACATACAATTTTGGGCTAACCAAATTTGAAACGAACTTTCCGAACAACTTAATATATGCTGAGATACCTTGTATATGTACACGCACGCACGCACGCATATCAATATCAAATGTTAATACTCTATTTAGACTTTAGCAGCTAGCTAAAAGCAGCAAAAGAAAAATTTTGTAAACGTAAATATACATATAATACATATAATTATAGTCTACATTTAACTCATATATGTACAAAATACAAAAATTAAAACATATTGGGAGTACAAATTAGTTAATTTCCCAAAAGCTGGCTCTGGCTGTTGTGAATAGTTCATAGTGACAACTGATTTTGGCGTTTTCAGAGAAGTTAGACATCTGTAATATTCAGTTTATATCGCTTTGAGTTTCATACAAAAACCTTGATTTTTACTGTATTTGAAATGTCGAATTTTGTGTTAACCAAGCAGCATTTGCGGGAGGTTCTAATTTTTTGCTTTAATTGAAAGAAAAGTGTAGCTGAAGCCCATCGAATGCTTGTCGAAGTTTATGGTGACACTGCTCCAACTGATAAATCATATAGGAAATGGTTTCGACGTTTCAAGGATGGAGATTTCAGCGTTGAAGACAAGCCTCGCACTGGACAGCCAAAAAAATTCGAAGACAAAGAATTAGAGGCATTACTCGAAGAAGATCAGAGTCAAACACAAGAGGAGCTTGCAGAATCATTGGGAGTAACTCAACAAGCCGTTTCTGCACGATTGAGAGCCATGGGAATAATTCAAAAACAAGGAAATTGGGTGCCTTATGAACTGTAACCGAGAGACGTTGAAAGGCGATTTTTCACTTGCGAACAGCTGATTCAAAAATAATAAAGAAAAGGTTTTTTGCATCGGATTGTGACTGGAGATGAGAAATGGATATTCTACGACAACCCCAAGAAGAAAAAATACTACGCTAAGCCCGGTCCATCGACCTCAACATCAACACCAAAGCCGAACATTCATGGTTTGAAGATCATGCTCTGTATCTGGTGGGACCAAAAGGTGTTGTTTACTATGAGCTGCTGAAACCTAGCGATTCCATTACGGGCGATCGGTATCGGCTACAATTGATTCGTTTGAGCCGTGCATTGCGAAAAAAATGGCCGGAATACGAGCAAAGACATGATAAAGTTATTTTTCTTCATGACAACGCTCGGCCTCATGTCGCTAAAGTCGTAAAAAAATATTTGGAAACGCTCAAATGGGATGTTTTACCGCACCCGCCGTATTCTCCGGACATTGCTCCTTTTGATTATTAGTTGTTCCGAAGGATGCAGCACGATTTGGCAAGTCATCGGTTCACTTTTTTCGCAGAAATCGAAAATTGGCTCGAAAATTGGATCGCCTCCAAAGACGAGTCATTTTTTCGAGATGGAATTCGAAAATTGCCTGAGAGATGGGGAAAAGTAGTAGCCAGCGATGGACAATACTTTAATTAATCTGTTTATTCATTTTGTTTTGAAATAAATGCATTTTTGAACACAAAAAAATTAGCCGAACTAATTTGTACTCCTAATATATCGATGGTTTAAAATGGTATAAAATATAATTCTATTAAAAAACAGTATTTTTTATCTGTGCGCTAATGTAGATGTATGGAAATATATAATATGAAAATATATAATATATATATGTATATAATAAGATAATTGCAAAAATCTTAACTTTTTTATATGAATTCTTTAAATATTCAAGATGTATTATATAAAGTTTCATTGATGCAATAGTTATAAAAGGAAAGTAATATTATATTTTTAGCTGAAATGCATATTGTATATACTATTTTTTTTTAAATTGACATTTATATCATTCGATAGAGTTTCAGCTTTAGACACTTTTCAGAAAATTGCATAGTTATATTGTTCTGTAAATAAACAAAATATTTCGGATTGAAACTCTAAACATTGTTTAAATTTTTGTGTATAAAAATTTATCATTACAAGTATGCATATAATTAACCAGCTTTGCTCATCAGATTTTCTTTTAATTTATATTATTTATGTTTATTGTTAACAAAATATTATTCCTTATTTTATTATGTACCTAATTTTTACGTCGTAATGAAACTTATAATTGCATTTTAAGGGGATGCTGGAGTGTCCTATTTTATCATTAAATTTTAAAAGCACCTTTCTCATAACTGTGTTTAAGGACTGAAAAATCCTTCTCCACAATTAAAGTATCGACAACAACGCAAAGCGCCAGCTACATTTGAATACGAAAAACGAAAAAAAATTAAAGACTTACAGTTTTGTTATCGGGTTCTGTAGTTAACACATCACAATATGTGTTGCATATAAGAGTTTCAGATCTTGCACGTTCATGAAAAGTAGCTAGCGTATTGCGGAAAACCTAAACGAACAATCCCATGTTTTTAGAAACGCGGTAGGAGTTTTAGTTTAAGAGAAAGGTGCATCCAAAAATTTCGTTTGTATATTACGAGTGAAGCCATGAAACTGAGCAGTATTTTAGTTCCGCGATATTCCGACAGTGGCGCTGTCATGAAAAGTGCGTCGCTGAACCATGAAATGATCTGAATTATCGATCTACTCAGGCCCATATCAATAAACGTGCCCTGGTCAAAGTTTTTTCTTTTGAGAGGAAAAATAATAAAATAAATATGATATTAGTTATTTCAATTTTGTTGAAATAATTTCTTCCTAAACAAGAAACATACCATATTATTTACATATGAATACAAATGAAGATAATTATTTTAATTATACTGGTCTTTTACATACATTTTATTTAGTAAATTATTGATGCATATATATAAAATAACATATATTAGGTGTTGGAATTAATTCGTAGCGTTTTTAATGAAAGAATGTTATTTATTTCACATGAGCATTAAAAAATACATTAATGAAAGTACTTCCCATCACTTGTAAAACGCTACGAATTAATTCCAACACCTAATATATATATATGTATGTATGTATGTATGTATGTATGTATGTATGTATGTATGTATGTATGTATGTATGTATGTGTATATATATATATATATATATATATAATATATAATAGCATAAATACACACGCGTGTGCGTATGTATGCGTGTGCGCGCGCGCGCGCACGTGTGTGCGTGTCATATATACAACACATGTCTAAACTTTATTTACTGAATTATTTACACATGCATATATCAAGGTTCGGAACGCGATGTATGTTTCGGTTGAGCTTTCTTTCTGCTCGGATGTCGGAACGACAAGCGGCAATCTCGTAGCAGACGTAGCATATAAATGAAATTTTCGAATACACTTTACTCTTATACTAAAGCTCGTAACTCGTTTCTGCAAGCATAGTATTGTTCTTTGAGATTTTCTGTAAATCGCCAGCTACTTATGCAAGGTCTGAAATTATTGTATACAGCACATTTTTGACTCGGATGTCGAGTCTTAGTAAGAAGCGCCATTCCTCCTATCGGTCGCGCGCAAACGAAGTAGTATTGCTATTCAACTATAGAAATGGATTGAACCATTGTAAATAAACCAGCAATATATTATCAGCCGGAAACGCCATAATAATATATTTTTGTATATATAGAAATATATATCAGGATCGTTGTTTAGAGAAGGAATCGTGCGTCCTTGCTACATCGACGATGATGCCAGAATCGATAGAAATCACATTCTTGAATTGTAGAACGAATTATTGAAACAGAAGTACGACAGAGTGAGACAGAGAAAAAACAAAAAAGGATGGAAACTCCGATTGTAATCGGTGAGACTCCGCATGCCGAGCTGGGGTTGTCGAACGAAACAGCGAGTCTATCCTTCAGAGTCTCTCTCTCTCTCTCTCTCTCTCTCTCTCTCTCTCTCTCTCCTCCCCCCTCTCCCTCCCGCCCTCCTCTACTCTCTCTCTCCTCTCCACTCCTCTCCTCTCCTCTCCTCTCCTCTCCTCTCCTCTCCTCTCCTCTCCTCTCCTCTCCTCTCCTCTCCTCTCCTCTCCTCTCCTCTCCTCTCCTCTCCTCTCCTCTCCTCTCCTCTCCTCTCCTCTCTTCTCTTCTCCTCTTCTCTCCTCCCCTCCCCTCCCCATCTCTCTACGGTTGCTTGTTTCGAGCGACCGAAAATGCTTTCTAGAAAATTTCGGCCGCTCAATGTGTATAATTAAGAGGAGAAGGAATATTATAGATAACATATAAGTTTTAATAAATTATGCTAATCCTATATCCCTCCAATTTCTGTATAATAACAAAAATAATTTCAAAACACAATAATTTACAGGATATTTCTATGATTTTCCATGAGCCTTATGTATCACGTTCATAGAAAAGATTTGCAAGACCTCGGCGTGGTCTCACGCGTAAGATGCGAGATCTGAATGTTAAAGATCTCATGATCAATTCCTTTTTTCTTTTTTCATAATTTTTTTTTTTAAATAAGTGACATTGTTAACAAACATATATTACAGGCTAAATATATTTTTATTTAATTATTGAAATTATATGTGCATTTCTAAACGTTTTAATTTACCTTTAGAAAAAATCCAAAAAAAATCATGTTTCTGTAATAATGTTACGTCGATCAGTATTTTCTGTGAAATGTTTTTTTTATAATTATCATCCGAAAGAAAATTCTGATAATCAATCAAATCGCAAAAGTGCGATTAATATAATTATAAGGATGATTAATATAATTAAAAGGATGATGTCAATATAATTTTATAATTAATCAAAAAGCCTTTATATTGTAAGATTTGTGATAACAATTTCAAAATAAAAAATTATCTTTATTGTATTCTCTTTTCTTTTTTTTACAATTGTCACTTGGAAAATTTTTAGAGACGTAACTACTCTCGCAATATATCGAAGACTGCCTCTGCAGTCTGAGGGTTTTCTTTTATAAGGTTCCAATAGAGTCTAATCTTATTCTAAAGTCTCACTTCTATTCTTAGAGGCAAAGTCCTAAGGTAGGTTGGTGGACTATGGTCACACCTTCCCCCTTATAAAGAAATTTGGAATGTAATCAAATTTTATAGTTAATCAAACGTTCTAATACGCCTGATTGTAACTCGAGATTTGGGGGTTGAGCAGAGTAAGCGGTATAATGGGCGTGTTGCGTTGGAGCGTGATTTCCAAAGCTACATTGGTTGTAACAATTTCCGAGTAGTTGCTTGAGTAAATTAATTATACTTGAAAATAGTCCAATCTTATAGAGGAATATGAAAAGGATAGAGCCAAGGGCTATGTATCCGGTTAAATGGAGATAATGCTTGAATGTTTCCTTCCAAGTCATAGTTCTTTTATGCTGTGATATTCGGTCTGCTAAATTATCTAATTCGTCTATTGTTTTGCCTAAGGTTTGTAGATGCTCTGGATTAATATGAGTTTCTCTTATTAAGTCCATTGGTATGTCAGTCAGTTGATGTTTTTCTAACGTTTTATTGATTGATATTTTATCTATTAAATGAATTGTGTTGTGAATTTCAATTTCGTCTTTAAATAAGTTTTCGGGTTTCAAAGTTGCAGTTTCGGAAATTGCTGTGCAATCTGGTTCTAAGTGAAGTATAAAATTTTGGTATACTCGTACATTTCGAGGTGTTTTATCGGAACAGAGTATATGCAAAGCTTCTTCTCTAGGTGCAATTCCTATCCAATCTTGATTCGTATGAAGTTGGATCCATAATGTATTTTGAATTTGCATATACTTTGTTGTACATTTTTCTGTATCGCGTTTTGTAATTATTTCAGTAAGACAATTATCTTTTATACCCATTTTATAATCGGGATATGTCCGCTTTAATAGTTGATATTTTCCGAGTTTCTTTGCGGAGCTTAATTCTAATTCGCTAATAGACATAAACGTAGTTCTAAATGGATCTAATAGAATAAGTTTTTGAGTGGTGTCTACTATGGATTGTTTTAACCATCCGTGCCTAGGAAGGGATATTACTTTAGTTAGTTCTAAGAATTTGTCTTCTATTAACGGAATTATCAATTGAATCAGCAATCGTTTTTCTATTAATGCTATCGATATTTCGCTTATATCTATTAGAGTAATGTATTGCGTCTCCTCTAAGGATACGGGAAATTATCTACATGTTTATGTTGCCTCAAAGCGTTGAATAAATCCCTGGGTGATAAAACGTATGGCTTGATAGTTCCGTGTCTTCCGTTAGTAATAAGTTCTTCTGCTTTTCTAATTTCATCAATTAATTTTCTTAATTCGTCGTCTAAATCTAATAAGGATTCATCTATCCAAATATTTGCTTCAATGATCTGAGACAAGTTTCTGAGGCGGTTAAACTGATCGTTTATGCGACTTATCGCGTTTGAAGTTACATCGACAATTTTTTCGTTATGTAAAGTTTTAAGTATGATACTAGTTTGATTTTTAACGTACTGGATAACATTTTTCTGATCGGTATATAATTTATCTAATTCGCTGTTATAATAGTTCGCATCGGAATCGGACAGAGTTCCAAATAGAGTTTTACTTACTTCACCTATGAAGTCAAATAAACCGCGTTTAGTTCTTGTTTTTGTTCTGAGTCCTGCTAGATACAATACATTTTCTAAATCATTCGCTATTTCTTCGAATTGATTTATTCGCTTTATAATTCGTTTTCTGGAAGAACAAATCCAGTTTTGATTATCAAGCTTTCGAAAACATGTCTTTAATAATTCCTTATATGTGTTCTTAAGTATATGGTAATTATCTTCTAAATCGTTTAGGTTATATCCTACAACTATCTTCCACTGCTCGTGATATAATTTTATCTTGCTTAGAGTTTCGAGGTAAATTACTTCATCGTTGTCTAGTTGAGTAATTGAATATTTTTCTGCGCTGTTAATAGGATGACCCTGAAGTATCAAAAGGAGAAGTATCGGGACGATCCATTTCAGATAATCCATCGCCTGGAATAAATGATTTTATATCACTTCGATGGTATTGTTTAATTTCACCGTTTTCCCTAACGTGGTAAGTTATGTGTTTATCGTGTCGGACAACAGGGAAAGGACCTTTCCACCGTGCCTCAAACGATTTGGCGTTGAAGTTTCTTACGAGCACCAAGTCATTATTTTCTATCGGCGTATAAGTTTTGATAGGAAGGTTGGAATTTTGATAGTCGCGTATGCTCCTGCGCGCTTCTTCCAACTTATTTTCATGTTGAATATGCAAGTTTTCGATTTGATTTTGGAGAGTCAATCGCTCATCTTCTTCACTGAAGATGTGATTGGGCTCTCTCCCGAATTGTAATTCGTAAGATGTATAACCTGTGTTTTTATTAATTGTGCAATTATAAGTGAGCATAGCTTGGGGCAGAATACTATCCCATTGCTCTTGTTCTTTAATATAATGCCTTATATATTCGGCAAGTATTAAATGCGACTTCTCGTTTTTCCCATTAGACTGCGGGTGATATACCGAGGTAAGTACGTGTTTAATGTTAAGCCTATCGCAAAGCGTTTTAAATTCATTAGACGTGAATTCAAGGGCGTTATCGGATAGTATCTCCTTAGGTTTACCGAAGTATCTCAGCCAGGAGCACCATAGTGCCCTAATAATTGCTGCAGTCGATTTATCTATAAGCGGTTCTACTAGGATATATCGAGTAAGGTAATCTTGAGTGACAAGGATATATCGGTTTCCTTTATTTGTAACTTCGAAAGGCCCCATGATATCAATGGATATCTTTTCGTTGGGCATTCGAGGAATGTCGGGAGAGGCGTAGAGATAAGGTTTCTGTGCACCAGGTTTATTGTACTGACATTTTTCACATTTATCAATGAATTCTTTAACATCGATAGTTATGTTAGGCCTTTTGCCTGATTTTTTGAAGTGTTTTTTCGACGGAGTAATGTCCGCCTAATATACCAGAATGAGCGTCTGATATAATTTCCTTTTTGTTCGTTATTTCTGTGAGATATTGGGAAATGTGAATACATAATTTATCTCCGAGATAATATTCGTCAATTACCGAAATTAATTTATTGATCTCTTTCTGGTCATGTACTACGTTAACATGATGATCGTCCTCGGTTAGAAAGTCATGCAATCTAATACTCATTTGTCTGTGAGTGGCATGAGGTGATATGTATATTTCGTTTTCTCTCGTGATCTCAGGAGGAGTTTCAATAAAAAGTATAGTTTTGTTGGTCTGCCTACCAACCTGGTTTCTTATTATTATGTGTTTGTTAATACTTGGTTTCGAGGATGAGGGAATGGAAGAAGGAGGTGATGGGTGCTTTTGTAATTTAGGATTTCCCTTGGGTAGGAATTCGTCCGTAAGTATTAGTATTGGAAATTTTTCTTTAAACCATTGAGGCGGTCGTTCTTTTATTATAATTTTCGTTCTAGACTGTAAGTCGTACGTGTCGATTAGCTCGTCAATTGAGTCTTGAATTTTAGAGTTTACCAGTCCTACGAAGTATAATGTCCATTCATCAGGATTAGTATTCGTATCCTGAAGAATCGGTAAGATTAAATTTCGAAGGTTTATTGTGGAGGCGAATTTCGGATCGATATTTATCCAGTCCGGAACCGGATCTTGACTAAAGGCAATTTTAATTTCTTTCTTAATTCCCGTAATCTCTGAAAGCATTTTTCTTATTTCTTCGTCCGATACGAAGGAATCAATTGCATTGACCGGAATTCTTGAGAGTGCGTCAGCGTTAGTGTTAGTTTTCCCGGATTTATAAATTACTTCGTAATCAAATTCTTCTAACTTTAATCTCCATCTCATTAATCTCGAATTAGGATCTTTAACGTTCATGAGCCATATTAAAGGTTTGTGATCTGTTACGATAGTGAATTTTCTTCCATATAAATATTGTCTGAAATGTTTAGTAGCCCATACGATTGCGAGTAATTCTTTCTCCGTCGTACTATATCGGGTTTCGGCTTTATTAAGAGTCCTGGAGGTGAAAGCCAGTGGCTTATCTTTGCCTATTGTCCCTTGGGATAGTATAGCACTGATAGCTTCGTTTGATGCGTCAGTGGTCAAAACGAAGGGTCTATTCCAGTCAGGATATGATAATACTGGTTGTGACGTCAATTTTGATTTCAGAGAGTTGAATGAATGTTGTTGTTCACTCGTCCATTGGAAGATTGAGGATTTTTGTAAGAGGCGTGTCAAAGGTTTTGCTACTTTGGAAAAATCTTTGATGAACTTGCGATAATAACCGACAAGTCCAAGGAATTGTTTTATCTCCTTAGGAGTTTTTGGAATTGAATAAGTTCTGACCTTTTCGATCCGATCAGGATTAGGCTGTATACCGTGTTCGGAAATGACGTGTCCTAGGTATTCAAGTTCAGGTCTGAGATATTCGCATTATCTGATTGGAGTTTCAATCCTACTTGTCTAAGTCTTTCGAATAAGATTCTTAAATTTTTATTGTGCTCTTCGATCGTTTTTCCGTAAACTATTATGTCGTCAATGTAAACAAAACAATTATTACCTATCAATCCTTTTAATCCTTTATTCATCATTCTTTGGAAGGTAGGAGGCGCATTCTTTAGACCAAAAGGCATACGGGTGTACTCATAATGTCCGTTTGGTGTAGAGAAGGCCGTTTTTGGAACGTCTTTTGGATTCATTCCGATCTGATGGAAGCCCGATGCCAGATCGAAAGCGGAAAAATAGCGCGCGTTGCCCAATTGATCGAGAATTTCATCAATATTCGGAAGAGGATAGGCATCTTGGATGGTTTTTTCATTAAGTTTTCGGTAATCAATTACTAGTCTCCATTTATTTTTCCCGAAGCATCTTGCTTTTTGGGCACGATCCACAAAGGGGAATTATAAGGTGAATCTGATTCTTGAATGATTCCTTTTGCAAGCATGTCTTTAATTTGTCTTTTTATTTCTTCTTGGTGTATCGGAGGATAACGGTATTGTTTAATATGGATGGGATTTTCGTCATGGGTTTTGATTTCATGTTGCATTAAATCAGTGAGTGGGAGAGGATCTCCTGGTAAGGTAAAAATATCGTGGAATTCTAATATGATATCCCAGATTTCGTTATAGTGTTCTGGGAGATGCAAGAGGCGAATATTTTCTTTTAATAATTCTGATCGCGTATTGTTTAAAGTTTCTTTGGTGATAGAATAAATTGGTGCTTCGCAATAATCTTCGACGCTTTTAATTTGAGAGTGCAAATATGTCGGCAGTATGGGTTTATTAAAATCGTTCATCCTCGTAATTGCTCCAGTGTCATCCTTAAATATAACTAATACTTCGTTTTGTTTATACGTGTCGTTAGAGAGTGGTTTATCGCATCGCTTGAATTCTTTTCCGTTTAGTTTTAAATATTCGTTCGAAAAGACAAAATTGTTCGCCGTGAGAAAATCGATACCTAATATGCCCTGATGTTGTACCGGTGAGTAATCGTCTAATACATGAAATGTATGTTTTTTCCCAAATATTTCAATTATTACACCGTATTTAGTTTTTATCGAATGCGTTGTAACGCCAGATACGATTATTGAATTTGTTTTAGGCAAGTTTTTATCATCTATAAACATTTCGTGTATTAGGGATATATCGGAACCCGTATCTACTAAAAATATGACATCTTTAAGACCTGGTATCTTCAGCTTAATTCTGGGAGCTCTGACGTACGTCCCTCCGGGTCCTTGGTATACCTTTCGCTGAGGTTCTCGTCCGGATCCTGATCGGTTGCACGTAAATGATGCGATGCTCGGTCCGGCGGTCAGTTGAAAGACTGGCGTTCGCGAAAATTCTGCTGGCCTCGTTGTTGGTGGAATACTTTTGTTCGGCACTCCTTTTCTTCATGTCCTCGTCTCTTGCAGTAGGTGCACTCCTTGGTTTGAAAGTGCGTTCTGGGTTGGAACGGTTTTTTGGATGTTTCGTATCGTTGTGTTCGCAACTTTCTTAACTGGAGTTCTGCTTCAAAGGCTCGTGCTTTCGAAAACGCTTCGTTCAATTGGGTGAATTCAAATGAGTATAAATGATCACTGATTTCTGTCTTTACGTTGCGGCGAAATACTTCGACTGCTTTTTGCTGATACATCTGTTCTTGCAAACAGATCGTAGCAATGCCGGTACTCTGTGAATTAACCGTGTGGATGATATCGTCTTGGATTCGAAGAAAGCGATTTATGAATTCATCGATGCTCTCGTTCGTTCGCTGGATGCAGATGTCTCTTTGGACCTCCAGAGCGGAAAGATTCCTGACTTTGCCGTAGAGGTACCGTAGTTTTTCGTACAACTGCGGAAAATTCGGGGTGGTATCCGTTCGTATTGAGTGTTTTGCTCTTCCTACGAGTTTCTGGGCGACGATTCCACAGAGAAATAGCTCATGTTGATCCACGGCCAGTCATTTCGAGGCTATTTGTATATGATTAATGAAAGTTTCGACATTTGAACCGTCGAAATCGGGTATCAATGGCATCGCTTTATTATAATTCTTTATAGGTGCTTCGACAGTTCCTGATTCGAAAGTTTCTAGTGTCATTTCGCTCGGTTGTTGAAGTCGCGTTGGATTATAGTGTTCAACCATTATTGATTCCATTTTGTTTTTTAGTTCAGTTATTGTGTCCATCATTTGGATCATTCTGTCTGCTAATATTGCTAGAGTGAGCGTTTGCTCACGAGTAGGGCTCTGTGCACGCGACATTGGAGCAGTAATGAAGAGTCTCGATTCTAGTATGTTACTGTCCGCACTTGACTCGGTGGATGTATCAGAGTTGATAATGTCGCTTACCCCTCTGTAGTTTGTCCACGCCAGTCTGCTTGAGTTCGGTAGAGCAGGATAATCTTCGAGTCCTCCTTGAAGGTAACTAGTGCGACTAGTATATCGTCCTCGAAGTAAAAGCAAAATTTCACTGTTTTTCTTGCTAATTATCCCGCACCGCTGCCACCATTTGTAAGATTTGTGATAACAATTTCAAAATAAAAAATTATCTTTATTGTATTCTCTTTTCTTTTTTTTACAATTGTCACTTGGAAAATTTTTAGAGACGTAACTACTTTCGCAATATATCGAAGACTGCCTCTGCAGTCTGAGGGTTTTCTTTTATAAGGTTCCAATAGAGTCTAATCTTATTCTAAAGTCTCACTTCTATTCTTAGAGGCAAAGTCCTAAGGTAGGTTGGTGGACTATGGTCACATTATAAGGTTCGAAAATGAGTCTAAATAGAATCTAGTCTCACTTCTATTCTTATCTTAGAGGCAAAGTCCTAAGGTAGGTTGGTGGACTATGGTCACAATAGAATCTACTCTCACTTCTATTCTTATCTTAGAGGCAAAGTCCTAAGGTAGGTTGGTGGACTATGGTCACAATATGTGCCTTTATATGCAACATACAAATAATTTTTTATTTATCTATTAAAGTGATTCGGTATTCTTCCTATAGTTATTGGAATATATGTTAAATTTTGGGTCGACTTTTGAAGCATCGCCTTCTTTCCCCCCGCCGCCGCCGTTCAATACTCGACGACTGAGCTGTACCGGATCGCGCGCGGATGTGTATCTCAGGAGCGTTGCACTAAGAAATATCCTCCGTATCTTCTAGCAAATTATCAATCCTTTACTTTCATTAGTCTTCTGTGATGTCTTCTTTATTCAATATGCCTTCTTTATTCACATGTTGAATAAAGAAGACATCACGGAGTTATTGAAGTTGAATCATTCCAGTTTAAAATTACGCATCTCGTTCTGTATCGACTCTTATTAGTCTTAAATTGATATTATCAGTATTCTATATTAAAAGATATTACATTTTGTGGCACATAAGCGTCAGTAGTTCTTTGAAAGAAAACCGAATGTATCAATGTAATGTATAAAAATAATAAAGTAAATATTTTAAAAGTACATAATATTTAGTAAAATGTATATACTTATTAATATGATGTTCAATCACTATTATTAAGAAAATAACAATTATGTAAGAAGGAAAATATTTTTATGATAATTTTCATGCTAAAATGTTGTCATGATAATTTTCATGTTGGAAGGTATGATAGCAGCATGTTTCTTATACTGTGACGCTCCTGAGATGCACGTCCGCGCGCGATCCAGCGGTTCAGCCGTCGACTGTTGAGCGGTTGTAAAGGAAAAATAGGCAGCACTTCAGAAATTGGCTCGAAATGTGTAACTAGTTCTGAGCACACTAAAGTACACATATAATTTCTATAATTTTATAAAAATATATTTGGAGTAATATGTTCATTAATAACGTTATCTGTTTAAAAAAAAATTAAGAAAAAAAGGAAAAAGCAGGATTGAACATAGGATCCTCAACATTCTGATCTCGCACCTAACGCCCGAGACCATGCTGAGTTTTTGCAGACCGCCTCTATGGACGTGGTACATAAAATACACGGAAAATCGTAAACTATATCTCGTTAACTATCATGTTTTGAAATCAATTTTTGCTATTATATATTAATAAGAAAGGTATATGATTAACTCTTTCACTAATATCGTGTGACACTCGTGGTAAAGAAATCGGACCAAACATAAGTATCATTGATGAGAGCCGTGGTATGTCTATCGGGCCAAACATAAACAATATGTTCCAGGCTGTTAATTATGGCACGCGCCATCGTAACTTAAATCGTAGGGCAAAGGATTAATATAATTTAATAAAAATTATGTATTGTCTAGAATGTCTCTTTCCTCCTTATGATACACGCCAAGCGGTCGAGATCGTCGAGAAAATATTTTCGGTCGTTAGAAACAAGCGACCACAGAGAGAAGGACAGAGACAGATGACTCATTGTTTTGCTAGCGGGCTCAGTTCGGCGTGTCCGCGCAGAGACTCACCGATTACAATCGGAGCTTCTATCTGTTTGTTTTTTCTCTGTCTCGCTCTATCGAAATAACAGAAATTGAAAGAATTTTAAATCACGAACACGGTTGCCAGTTCTCCGTTTTTTTTTTTGACAGACTTCGGTTTCTTGGACTAATATTCAATACTCCAGCAGATGTGAAAATCTCCAATTTTTGTCGAATTAAAATTCTTTCATTTTCTTTTTATTAAATTATATTAATCATATATCTTTCTCATTAACGTAGCAAAAATGCAAATGCAAAAATGATTTCAAAACGTAAACATTGATGAGATATACAATAGTTTACGACTTTTCGTGCACTATATGTATCGCGTTCGTCGAGGTGATCTGCAAGAACTCAACGTGGTCTCGGGCGTTGGGTGCAAGATCAGAATATTGGAGATCTTATGTTCGATTCTGCTTTTTTCTTTTTTAATTTTTATTTAATAAATAACATTTTATTTATTAAATTTTATTAATAAACATATTCTCCATATATACTCCACATATACTCCAAATATACTTTTTATAAAATTTCAAAAATTATATACGTGTACTTCAATGTGCTCGAAATTAGTTGCGCATTTCGAGCCGATTTCTGAAATGCTGCCTTTTCCTTCACAATCGCTCGACGCTTGACGCCGAACCGCTCACGCGTGGACGTATATCTCAAGAGTGCACAGTATAAGAAACATGCTGCGACCATACCTTCCAGCAAATTGTCATGAAAATATTTTCCTTCCTACATAATATTGTATTTTCTTAATAATGGTGATTGAACATCATATTAATAACTTAATGCATTTTACTAAATGTAATGTACTTTTAAAATATTATTTTATTATTTTTATGATACATTCAGTTTCAAAGAGTTACTGATCACGTTTTTACCACAGAATGTAATATAAAATTTTACTTTACCGCATCATACATCTGGTCATCTATTTGTATTTTTTTTTGGTGGAAACCTGAAGAATACATTTAAATGACGTATCAATAATAGAACTTCAAAGATAATAGAGAGCCTTTTTACAATAACGTGGATTTAGATACGGTGAACGCCTTTTCTTAATTAGTCGCTAAGGAAAAGATAATGTGATCATGATATCGATTATGTATCTTTTTTCTTAGAGTGATAAATAACAATTTTTTGTATGTATGTGTATTATATTATATATATATATATGCATACATATATCATTTTGCGTGACGCTGTATGTGTAGAAAACAACGGCGTTATACGAGTCAATCAGCTGTAACCAGTATGGCCCGCGTTCACAATATCATTGCCGCACAACAGTACTGTCTATGTAGTGTAGTGTAGTAGTGTTCTACACACAACCATATATATATATATATGTGTGTGTGTGTGTGTGTGTGTGTGTGTGTGTGTATATATGTGTGTATATGTGTGTATATGAATATATATATATATATATATATATATATATATATATAGTATTTTTTGTCCACAAAATAGAAAAAATGTAATAGCAGAATATTGTCTGCCTTTGATAAGACAAGGTTATGAGTGCTTTATAACAAGCGACTCAGTACAATACAGTACAATATCTCATCCTTGTATTATCGAACAAGGTTGTAATGATGCACCGTGTCGCACTGTGTCTCTTGTTGGAAGGCGCTCTAGAAGGCCAAAATTGGTTATTGTGATGTGTGTTTCTTGTTGGCACCCTATAAAGCCAGAATGAGAAAGGTTAGCATCTTTATGTTATTCGTGAAAATATCACTTTTATTTATCATACAAGTGATATGATTAAATTTATTGTTATAACAATAAATTGCGCTTTGCCTAATTATGATTCAATGTCAGAGGCGTTCATCGTGGGCTGACTATTTTTAATTTACTGCCAGAGGCGTTAATCGTGAGCTGGCTAGCTATAATAAAATGTCACAGCCATAAGTCATATTTTGGCTAGTTATAGACAAATGTGAGAGGCGTTCATCGTGGGCTGACTATTTTTAATTTACTGCCAGAGGCGTTAATTGTGAGCTGGCTAGCTATAACAAAATGTCACAGCCATAAATCATATTTTGGCTAATTATTGACAAATGTCAGAAGCGTTCATCGTGGGCTGACTATATTTAATTCACTGTCAGAGGCATTAATTGTGAGCTGGCTAATTATAACAAAATGCCACAACCGTAAATCGTGCTTTGGCTAGTTACAGATAAATGTCAGAGGCGTTTATCGTGGATTGACTATTTTTAATTTATTGGCAAAAGCATTTCGATTATTAAATTTGGTGAAATACAATTACGGAATCAATTTATAGAATTTTGCGTCTGCAATTAAAGAAATGCAAATAGATGCATTGTCATGATGGAATCAAAAGCTAATTGCTTGACATAACCGAAACAAAGAAACTAATGAAGAAAAAAAACTGAATGTCAGTAAATAGCTTCTTTGAAACCTTACAACTTTTGTCTGAAGCGTTTTTTCTAAAAACGTTATGTAATAGCCTTAGCACAAGGATGGTCGTAATTGAATCGTAGAACGTGAATCATAGGGCAACGCATTATATTTTGGCGTATTATACATGCCGATACAAGTTCACATTCCTTTACGATTAGTTATAGTCACTTTTATATTCAGCTCTTAAATCCAGTGTCTTTTTGGACACCCTATATAATATATATGTTATACATATAATACATTACACAGTCAATAGTCACATGCATAATTTTTGTACGATGCTATACGTTTATGAAATGTATGTAAGTATATTATATTCAAAGTGTTTTAGCAAATATGTACACTTACAGGTCAATGTACATTGACTAACAGCAAGTTACAATAAGTATATTTTTACTAAATGAACACTCTGACTGTGACTTAGATATATTTTCGGATGCAACCATGTATTTGAAATACATGTATACACGTGTAATATAATAGCACTTTTTCCTTTATTCCCAATGTCATTTTAACTTAGGATGTAACATGTATTGTCAGTACGTAAATACATTGCACATACATATGTAACTATTCCATCTTTTTTTATTATTTAATGGGCATTACAATTATAAGCCATAAATCAGCCATAAATAAGAAGTCAAATGCTAAAAATTGGCTGTGATTGATCAATTTTTAGCTTCTGACTTCTGATTTGTAACTAATGTGTTATTGTAGAAGGCCCATAATAAAAAGAGATAGAAGTTACTCATACTTAGCTTTTCATGCAGATATAATATAGACACAGCCTATTAGTGAATATTAGAATTATATTTTATGTGCATTATGATGTGTACACACATTATAAAATATATTTCCAATTCATATTCACATACGTGTGTAGCTACTTCATCTCTTTTTGTTACGTATAACAAAAAGGTGTACTGATGTCCTCTTTTTTCTACGTTTAATAAAAAGAGATATATTTTTTTATGATCAAATATTAGTGATATATACTTTTATATTTTCAATATCAGAATATACAACGAACATAAATCAAAGCTAACGATAGTCAAACACAGATGATCAGACGTAACATCTTAAAAAAAATAATCAAATTACGAATCCTTTGATAAATCCTCATTTTATGTATATATATATATATATATATATATATATATATATATATATATATACACGCATTATATATATATATATATTTTATATATGTATACAATTTTAATATTGCACATTTAAACACAGAATGCATAAACAGCTTAGCATTGATAACTTCTATCTGCAACGTATGTATATTCACACATTATAGTACATATATGCAATATTATACAATATTGCCTATATGTGTATTATATTTAAGTACATCACTAATATTTTAACATGATTAACTTCTACATATTTTTATTAAACATAGTAAAAAATGGTATAGCTATGTATATTATATGTGTAATATCTATGTATAGCTAATACATATCACATCCTGACCTAAAATGACATTGTACGACAGGAAAAATGCTATTATATAGGCCCATGTGTCAATGTACACTGAAAATCTATAGTTACGTATTTTCAGTACTCACAGTGAATATCGAAATACAGTTGTAGTATCACTTTTTCCTATGATCAATATCATTTAGGGTTGAGTCAAGATGTAACATATATTATTGTCAATATATGGACACGTGTTTCGAAGATACGTCTAAGTCACAGTCAGAGTGTATTTAGTAAAAATGTACTTATTGTAACTTGTTGTTAGTTAACATACACATTGACCTATAAGTGTATACATTTGCTAAAACACTTTGAATATGATATACTTATATGCATTTCATAAACGTACAGCATCGTACGAAAATTATGCATGTGACTATTGACTGTGTATGTTATATATATGTATAGCATATATATATATATATATATATATATATATATATATATGTATAACATATATATTATATAGAAAAAAGACTCCGGATTTAGGAGCTGAACATAAAAGTGACTATAATTATAATCGTAAAGAAATGTGAATTGTACTTGTATCGGCATGCATAGTACGCCAAAATATAATGCGTTGATCTATGACTATGATTCACATTCTATGATTGAATTACGGCATTCTTGTGCTATTACATAACGTTTTTAGAAAAAACGTTTCAGACAAAAGTTGTAAGGTTTCAAAGAAACTGTTTACTGATATTCAATTTTTTTTTCTTCATTAGTTTTTTTGTTTCGATCATGTCAAGTAATCAGCTTTTGATTCCATCATGACAATGCATCTATTCATATTTCTTTAAATGCAGACGCAAAATTCTACAAATTGGTTCTGTAATTGTATTTCACCAAATTTGATAATCGAATGCCTCTGCCAATAAATTAAAAATAGTCAGTCCACGATGAACGCCTCTGACATTTATCTATAACTAGCCAAGTACGATTTACGGCTATGGCATTTTGTTATAGCTAGCCAGCTCACAATTATCGCCTCTGACAGTAAATTAAAAATAGTCCACGATGAACGCCTCTGACATTGGATCTAATTAAACAAAGCGCAAATTATTGTTATAACTATATCACTTGTATGATAAATAAAAGTGATATTTTCACGAATGACATAAAGATGCTAACCTTTTCCATGCTGGCTTTGTAGGGTGCCTTCCAACAAGAAACACACATCGCAATAAGCAATTTTGACCTTCTAGAGTGCCTTCCAACAAGAGACACAGTATGACACGGTGCATCATTACAATCTTGTTCGCCAATACAAGAATGAGATACTGTATTGTACTGAGTCGCTTGTTAGAAAGCACCCATAACCTTCTCTTACCAAAGGCAGACAATATTCTGCTACTACATTTTTTTACTACATTTTGTGGACACAAAACACTATATAAATACACACACACACACACACACACACACACACACACACACACACACATATATATATGGTTGTGTGTAAAACACTACACTGAATTGACAGTTCTGTTGCGCGGCAACGATACTGTGAACGCGGGTCATACTGATTACAGCTGATTGACTCGTATAATCGCCATTGTTTTCTGACACATACAGCGTCACGCAAAACGACATATGTATGCATATATATATATATATATATATATATATATATATATACACATTCATACAAAAAATTTTTATTTTTCACTCTAAGAAAAAAGATATATAATCGATATCATGGTCACATTATCTTCTCCTTAGCGACTAATTAAGAAAAAGCGTTCACCGTATCTAAATCTACGTTATTGTAAAAACTCTCTATTATCTTTGAAGTTCTATTATTGATACATCATTTAAATGTATTCTCCAGGTTTATTCCACTAAAAAAAAAATACAAATAGATGACCAGATATATGACGCGGTAAATTAAAATTCTATATTATATTTTGTGGCACAGAAATGTGATCAGTAGCCCTTTGAAACTGAATGTATCATAAAAATAATAAAGTAATATTTTAAAAATACATTACATTCAGTAAAATGCATTAAGTTATTATGATGTTCAATCACCATTATTAAGAAAATACAATATTATGTAGAAAGGAAAATATTTTATTTTATTTTATTTTATTTTATTTTATTTTCATGACAATTTGCTGGAAGGTAAGATCGCAGCATACTGTTCCTTATACTGTGACGTTCTTGAGATGCACGTCCGCGCGTGAGCGGTTCGGCCGTCAAGCGTCAAGCGAAGAAGGAAAAGTAGGCAGCATTTCAGAAATCGGCCCGAAATGCGCAATTAATTTCGAGCACATTGAAGTACACGTATATAATTTCTGTAATTTTATAAAAAGTATATTTGGAGTAATATAATATAATAATAGATTTATTAATAACGTTATTTATTAAAAAAAAATTATGAAAAAAGAAAAAAGCAGGATCGAACATAAGATCTTCAATATTCTGATCTTGCACCTAACGCCCGAGACCACGCTGAGTTCTTGCTGTTCACCTCGACGAACACGGTACATATAGCGCACGGAAAGTCTTAAACTATTGTATATCTCATGTTTATGTTTTGAAATCATTTTTGCATTTGCATTTTTGCTACGTTAATGAGAAATATATATGATTAATATAATTTAATAAAAAGAAAATGAAAGAATTTTAATTCACAAACACGGTTGCCAGCTCTCTGTTTTTTTTTTTTGACAGATTCGGTTGCTTGGACTAATATTTAATACTCCAGCAGACGACAAAAATTGGAGATTTTCACATCTGCTGGAGTATTGAATATTAGTCCAAGAAACCGAATCTGTCAAAAAAAAAAACAGAGAACTGGCAACCGTGTTCGTGATTTAAAATTCTTTCAATTTCTGTTATTTCGATAGAGCGAGACAGAGAAAAAACAAAAACGGATAGAAGCTCCGATTGTAATCGGTGAGTCTCCGCACGGACACGCCGAACTGGGCTCGTCTAGCAAAACAATGAGTCTGTCTCTGTCCTTCTCTCTGTGGTCGCTTGTTTCTAGCGATCGAAAATATTTTCTCGACGATCTCGGCCGCTTGGCGTGTATCATAAGGAGGAAAGAGACAATCTAGACAATACATAATTTTTATTAAATTATCTTAATCCTTTGCCCTACGATTTAAGTTACGATGGCGCGTGCCATAATTAACAGCCTGGAACATATTGTATATGTTTGGCCCGATAGACGTACCACGGCTCTCATCAATGATACTTATGTTTGGCCCGATTTCTTTATCACGAGTCTCATACGATATTATAAGTGAAAGAGTTAATCATATACCTTTATCATTAATATATAATAGCAAAAATGATGAAACAGGACATCAAATACTGTTTGACCAAGCAACCACGATAACCAACACCACATCAAACTTCCCAAGAAAATACAGAGAAGCCATAGAAATACAAAAACACCCTAACAATCTAAACAGGGATAATGGCTATAACATAAGTAAGATATGGAAGACCATCCTCCCGACCAGCAAAGACCGACCAAGATTCCACTATCTGTCTCCCCCATCACTCTAACCCCCCCTCCACCACCAAAAAACTCCCACCTCAACAAGTAGCGTAACGTAAAAAGGAAGGACCTGGAGGAACAGCTCAGTATCAGGCTGCTCCTCGCCCTGATGAAGTGGACTGCAAGGCCCACGAAACGTTGGCACATCAAGAATGGACCAAGACATGGAGAAAACCCGCGAAGCACAGATTAGTTATATAGAAAGCACCCATGGAAGCATCAAGAAGATTGAGCAAAAATGATTTCAAAACGTGATAGTTAACGAGATATAGTTACGATTTTCCGTGTATTTTATGTACCACGTCCATAGAGGCGGTCTGCAAAAACTCAGCATGGTCTCGGGCGTTAGGTGCGAGATCAGAATGTTGAGGATCCTATGTTCAATCCTGCTTTTTCCTTTTTTTCTTAATTTTTTTTTAAACAGATAACGTTATTAATGAACATATTACTCCAAATATATTTTTATAAAATTATAGAAATTATATGTGTACTTTAGTGTGCTCAGAACTAGTTACACATTTCGAGCCAATTTCTGAAGTGCTGCCTATTTTTCCTTTACAACCGCTCAACAGTCGACGGCTGAACCGCTGGATCGCGCGCGGACGTGCATCTCAGGAGCGTCACAGTATAAGAAACATGCTGCTATCATACCTTCCAACATGAAAATTATCATGACAACATTTTAGCATGAAAATTATCATAAAAATATTTTCCTTCTTACATAATTGTTATTTTCTTAATAATAGTGATTGAACATCATATTAATAGGTAGATACATTTTACTAAATATTATGTACTTTTAAAATATTTACTTTATTATTTTTATACATTGCATTGATACATTCGGTTTTCTTTCAAAGAGTTACTGACGCTTATGTGCCACAAAATGTAATATCTTTTAATATAGAATACTGATAATATCAATTTAAGACTAATAAGAGTCGATACAGAACGAGATGCGTAATTTTAAACTGGAATAACTCAACTTCAATAACTCCGTGATGTCTTCTTTATTCAACATGTGATTAAAGAAAGCATGTTGAATAAAGAAGACATCACAGAAGACTAAGGAAAGTAAAGGATTGATAATTTGCTAGAAGGTACGAAGCATACTTCTTAGTGCAACGCTCCTGAGATACACATCTGCACGCGATCCGGTGCAGCTCAGCCGTCAAGCATTGAGCGGTGGCGG
Source organism: Acromyrmex echinatior (assembly GCF_024713525.1). Lineage (NCBI taxonomy): Eukaryota > Metazoa > Arthropoda > Insecta > Hymenoptera > Formicidae > Acromyrmex > Acromyrmex echinatior. Next base: position 3,134,940 of record NC_141858.1, on the reverse strand, counting down.
GGGGAAAGAAGGCGATGCTTCAAAAGTCGATTCAAAATTTAACATGTATTCCAATAACTATAGGAAGAATACCGAATCACTTTAATAGATAAATAAAAATTATTTTTATATTGCATATAATGGCACATATAAAGACTTTTTGATTTGTTAATTATAAAATTATATTGACATCATCCTTATAATTATATTAATCATCCTTATAATTATATTAATCGCATTTTTGCGACTTGATTGATTATCAGAATTTTCATTCGGATGATAATTATAAAAAAAACATTACAATCCGAAGCGCCACTACGGTCTAAGTATTAAGATGTTGAACTAATATATATATTATTCAAACGAATGAATTAATTTCAGAAATAATAATTACGTGTCGATATGGTTGTCGACATTAACGCAATTAATCCGAAATGTAATAATCCCCCCCAAAATTCCCCAAATTAATCTTAAAAAACTGTAATAAACTTATATAACTGTGATAAACTTATTACAGTTTTTTAAGATTAATTTGGGGAATTTTGGGGGGGATTATTACATTTCGAATTAATTGCGTTAATGTCGACAACCATATCGATACGTAATTATTATTTCTGAAATTAATTCATTCGTTTGAACAATATATATATTAGTTCAACATCTTAATACTTAGACCGTAGTGGCGCTTCGGATTGTAATGTTATTTAATATAAACGGTCTTGTTTCCTGTCTTATTATAAAAAAAACATTTCACAGAAAGTACTGATCGACGTAACATTATTACAGAAACATGATTTTTTTTGGATTTTTTTCTAAAGGTAAATTAAAACGTTTAGAAATACATATATGTGCGAGAGCGCACCGCGCGGAAAAATTCGAGTGAGAGTTCGGCGCACGGCTGGTATGATGCACGACAGTAAAGAGAACTCAGTTTCTTTGTAATTTAACAAAAGAATTTCTTTAATATATTCAGTTACAAAGTCAAAAAATATAATTAATTAAATTTAAATTAACAGAATATTAAATGCGGTCACCTTTTCCAAATTGAGTTTGGAATCGCGGTGATGGAAAATCTCGGCGATTTTTCTCGGCACTTCTCGAAAGATTCGGTTTATAGCGATTTCACTAAACGGTTAGCACGGCGATTTTACGGAGCGAGATTATGACTCTAAGAACTCTAAGAACTTTTTAGAAGTAAGAAGGAGGACGGCGAGATCGAAGCATTTATTGCTTTCGGCCTGAGCTTTCCCTTTTGGGAAAAATCCAATAAAAATTTGCCACAATCGTAATTATTACGTGGCATTAGGTGTACAGAATTGATTGGCGCTTTGAATTCTTTTCTAGCGACGTTCAACGTAACAGTCATGCGCGGCAGAAAATCCGTGCGTGGGATTGGTGACAGCGCGTGACGTATTCGTCGGAGCGCGGCGCTCGCGTGCGCGAATTGAATCGTTCTAGAACTTTCGATTGTCCGTTGCCGGTAACGACAGCTTATTTGCGTGTAACGAATTGTTTTTAAAAAGAACAAAGAACGACGAATTCGATGATTTTAACGAGGATTAAGATCATGCTCGAGATGAAATCACGAGCTCAATTTATGCATGCGTTCAATGACAATTAATGTCGGTCGACTGAAAGAATTCTTGCTTTTCGTTCGAATTACCGATCTCGAACAATATATAATTTCAATAATTAAATAAAAATATATTTAGCCTGTAATATATGTTTGTTAACAATGTCACTTATTTAAAAAAAAAATCATGAAAAAAGAAAAAAGGAATTGATCATGAGATCTCTAACATTCAGATCTCGCATCTTACGCGTGAGACTACGCCGAGGTCTTGCAAATCATTTCTATAAACGTGGTATATAACGCTCATGGAAAATCATAGAAATATCAATATCCCGTAAATTATCGTGTTTTGAAATTATTTTTGCTATTATACATAAATTGGAGGGATATAGGATTAGCATAATTTATTAAAACTTGTATGTTATCTATAATGTTCCTTCTCCTCTTAATTATACACATTGAGCGGCCGAAATTTTCCAGAAAGCATTTTCGGTCGCTAGAAACAAGCGACCGTAAAGTGATGGGGGGGGAGGAGAGGAGAGGAGAGGAGAGGAGGGGGGGAGAGAGAGAGAGAGAGAGAAACTCTGAAGGATAGACTCGCTGTTTCGTTCGACGAGCCCAGCTCGGCATGCGGAGTCTCACTGATTACAATTGGAGTTTCTATCCTTTTTTGTTTTTTCTTTGTCTCACTCTGTCGTACTTCTGTTTCAATAATTCGTTCTGCAATTCAAGAATGTGATTTCTATCGATTCTGGCATCATCGTCGATGCAGCAAGGACGCACGATTCCTTCTCTAAACAACGATCCTGATATATATTTCTATATATACAAAAATATATTATTATGGCGTTTCCGGCTTATAATATTGGGTCATCTAAAAAGTATCCGCGGTACTTTGTCACTAGATATATGACCATCAACACACATCTAGTGACAAAAAACCGCGGATACTTTTTAGATGACCCAATATATTGCTGGTTTATTTACAATGGTTCAATCCATTTCTATAGTTGAATAGCGATACTACTTTGTTTGCGCGCGACCGATAGGAGGAATGGCGCTTCTTACTAAGACTCGACATCCGAGTTGAGTCAAAAATGTGCTGTATACAATAATTTCAGACCTTGCATAAGTAGCTGGCGATTTACAGAAAACCTCAAAGAACAATACTATGCTTGCAGAAACGAGTTACGAGCTTTAGTATAAGAGCAAAGAATATTCGAAAATTTCATTTATATGCTACGTCTATTACGAGATTGCCGCTTGTCGTTCCGACATCCGAGCAGAAAGGAAGCTCAACCGAAACACACATCGCGTTCCGAACCTTGATATATGCATGTGTAAATAATTCAGTAAATAAAGTTTAGACATGTGTTGTATATATGTACATACACATACACGCACATACACGCGCGCGCGCGCGCGCATACGCATCATACGCACACGCGTGTATATTTATGCTATTATATATTATATATATATATATATATATACATATATTTATATACATACATACATATACATACATATATATATATGTTATTTTATATATATGCATCAATAATTTATTAAATAAAATGTATGTAAAAGATGGAACAGTGTAATTAAAATAATTATCTTCATTTGTATTCATACGTAAATAATATGGTATGTTTCTTGTTTAGGAAGAAATTATTTCAACAAAATTGAAATAACTAATATCAAATTTATTTTATTATTTTTCCTCAAAAGAAAAAACTTTGACCAGGGCACGTTTATTGATATGGGCCTGAGTAGATCGATAATTCAGATCATTTCTATGGTTCAGCGACGCACTTTTCATGACAGCGCCGCTGAATATCGCGGAACTAAAATACTGCTCAGTTTCATGGTTTCACGTCAATTTCACTCGTAATATACAAACGAAATTTTCGGATGCACCTTTCTCTTAAACTAAAACTCCTACCGCGTTTCTAAAAACATGGGATTGTTCGTTTAGGTTTTCCGCAATTCGCCAGCTACTTTTCATGAACGTGCAAGATCTGAAACTCTTATATGCAACACATATTGTGATGTGTTGACTACAGAAGCCGATAACAAAACTGTAAGTCTTTAATTTTTTTTCGTTTTTCGTATTCAAATGTAGCTATTTGCGTTGTTGTCGATACTTTAATTGTGGAGAAGGATTTTTCAGTCCATAAACACAGTTATGAGAAAGGTGTTTTTAAAATTTAATGATAAAACAGGACACTCCAGCATCTTCTTAAACACTTAAAGAACTTATAAAAAGAGTTTAAATTAATTTTGTCATTTTATGCTTTTCGAATTTTAGCAATAAGAAAATAATAAACACCTTAAACACTTAAAGAACTTATAAAAAGAGTTTAAATTAATTTTGTGATTTTATGCTTTTCAAATTTTAGCAATAAGAAAATAATATCAAATAATATAAATAAATTATAAGAATGTGTTTAATAAAAATAAAATGCTTGAAATACAACTTAATTCATGTCCCATACAGAGCGAAAAGATTGCGGAAACATTGCAGAATAATTTCACTGAAAAGTTACAATATTGCGAAACGTTGCTGAATCATTGTTGCAAAATTCCAACAATGTTAAGATGTCCCCTTTTTATTTTATTATAACAAAACGTTCCAACAATATTGCATTGTAATGTATTTGGATAAATTTTTTACGAAAACTCGAAATGAAAACTATTTCTAAACTATTTCTATACATATATCTCACTAACTTTAATTTTTCTACAAATCGCATTTCTATTGATATATGCTTTTCAAAAGCAAGTTTTTAATGATAAAACCATAAAATATTCTGATAAATATAGTATTAATTCTGAAGGATAAATTTATTCGTAAGGATAAAGCATGTATGTGTGTACCCCGAACAAACTACACAAATATTATCCACATTAATATAATAATACAGTCTCTTGGTAAGTTAATCATGAATTAAGTTAATCGCAGTGACTTTTTTAAATTCGAAACTACTCTGAGTTATTTAAAATCGATAAAGATTAAAAAATGAAATTTATTTATGATATGAAATTTATCAATAAAGTTCACGTGCTGGTTTATTTTTGTCTTCACATTAGGCATAAGTACATCATCGATCACATAATTAATATTTCGATAAATTGTTTTTAGCAGCTTAATTGCTTATCATCTTATCCGATAATAATGCATTGATTGTATTCAAACTCAATGTACAATCTTTTGATTTCACATTTAAAATAAATATAAAACTTAGCTAATGAAATGTCTATGAAATAATAGATCGATAAATTCTTTATTTAAATATAAATTGGATTATATTAATTATTATATCATAAAAACGACTATTAAACTATTGCTACATAAATACTATAAAAACTTATATTTTTATATTGTTATTATTGTAACAATTAAAGAATTACAGTTTTGAATGTTTGTGGAATATTACAAGCATACTGACATTTTGCAGGCATATTTATAATTTACATTTCTGTAATATCTCTGCAATGTTACATTGCAATATTGCAGCAATATTGCTTCAATCTTCTGTGCTATATGGGATGTATAGCTTATTTCAAATATAAATATTAATACATTTATAAAAATATAATATAACCTTAATACTACTACTTTTAAGCGAAATAAACATTACGCGCATGTAAGATTGCAGAGATGAATATTTTTGATGCACAATTTGTGAATATAGCACGATTATATGAACCAATTATCGATTTATCATCTGGAATTGAAAAGTGGACGTATTATCTTCAGAGAAGTGGACGTATTACCCTCAGAGCTATGTAGTTTACATCTACTTTGTCAGAGGGCAGTAGTGCGCAGCAACATTTTGCGGTTTTGGACCGTCATGTCCTCTCTCAGGTTTCTCTCTAGTAAGAATTAGAGAGCCTATAATCAGAGTGACGCCATACGAGAGATACGTCATATTTTAGCGAAATTCTGCGAGAGAGAAAGAGATATACGGTCTCAGTCTATCCAACAGACTGTCAGTTTTAGGGTCAGATGTAACAGCATTGAACGACAGATCCGTAAAGGTACATTGATAAAAATAAAATTATCGAAATTATTTTAGAAATATGGTTGAATGTACAATACAGTTTTTGTAACAATTCATTAAAAAAAGGATATGTTATGAAAATAATTCCGAAAGACACAGAACGCCGAATGAATTGGTTAAAGAATATAAATGGCAAATATAAAAATTGGACACCGTCAAAAAATTCATCTGTATGTGAGGTAAAGTAATTTATTCTTTATAAATAATGTATTTAAAATATTAAAATAAAAATGTAACATAAAATATACACAGGTTAATTATAATATCTGAAAACATGGTAGTGTCTTGGCACTAAGTATATGTATAATCACATTGGTTACGAATTTAATTCTTTCTCTTTTTGTCGTAATCTTTTCAATTATATGGGTCATCTAAAAAGTATCCGCGGTACTTTGTCACTAGATATATGACCATCAACACACATCTAGTGACAAAAAACCGCGGATACTTTTTAGATGACCCAATATATATATATATAATATTTTTCTGAATTTTCGATTTCTTTTATATTATTACAGATGCATTTTGTTCCTAAAATGTAGGAACAGAGAATGAATAATAAACTAGCACATTTAATGGCGCAAATAATGTGCAATAAATAATGTTTTGTATAAAGTAATGTTCAATATTACAAAATGTACAATATTGCAATAGTATAAAATAAATGAAATTTTATAATAAATAATATATTGTATATAAAAGTTTTATTATTTTATATACAATATTTATTTATTATCATTTTTTAATTTGTCACAATTTTTGAGCATTTTTTAGCATGAATTCAAAATTTAGAAAATAATGCGTTTAAAAAATTGGAGGGAATGGTTAAAACATGGTAGACCAATCACAAATGATGTATCACTCTGTATGTGTATGGTGTATCACTCTGATTGTAGGCTCTCTAGTAAGAACTAATCGCTCGGTGAGCAGACAGCATTCCAAAACCTATTAAAAAAGATGTTACAACCTTTTAGTCGTTGAGTGTACATTTGAATCGTACCACGTACCGCGTACTGCGCTATATAATCACACCCCATGATTGTAGAAATTGCGCTATTGCCAACGTCCTACTTCTTTCGTAATCTAGCCGTATCATTTTTTTTGGAAGCGAGAGCCAATAAATGAAGAAGAAAAAAGAAGACCTACTATTTTATTGTCTACTGCAGATTCTATTGTAAATGGACCTTAAATCAGGTAACAAAATAATGATATGGTAACGAAGATACCGATCATGCTCACGTAATGTTTTTTATGTTCACAATCTGATATTAATTTTTTCTAGTTTAAAAGAAACTTTTAAGCGAATTAGGTTAGGTTAGTTTAGCATAAAGTTAAAATTAAAAATTATTTGATTGCATTAACTAATCGAAATAAATTAGTAAAAATTAGAAAATAAATATAAAATAGGATCGTCATTTTTTAAGCACGACCTAGATATTCTATTTTTATTTTTATAGTTTATTTTTATTTTGTTGAAAAAATTCGTTTGTTTTTTTAGGTTATGAAAATAAAGGATATATATTAAATGCCCTTGTTACTCAAGGTGCTGCTGAGGTTGACGATCCTCGCGTTACTCTTGGTAGCCCTATATTGTTATCAGACGTCTGATGGAAGACGCTGGATTGTATTCAATCTGCAAACAAAAAATGCGAGCTTGGCAAACCTTACGACTCCTTCAGCAGTGACTGTTTATTCTGTTAATTATTTGTCTTCAACAGCGCGCATTTTGCCACGAAATCAGACAAATTATTATAACATATGGTGTATTTTTACCAAAGTTGCCTCAAACTCGCCCATGAGACGGAAATTCCAAGTGTTCACAGAATCTTTGCTCAGATTTGCTTCCATAAATATTACTTTTCATGTGATAAGTGATGATAATAGTCAAAACATAGCTGAAAATGTTATAAAAAATGTTCTGATCAGCACCGGAAAATTTATGAAAGTATGTCCTTGTATCTTATTTCTAATGAATCAAAATATCAAAGCAAATGTATGTTTGCTTACATATATAGTATTGCTATTAAAGTGTTTTTATTATCCTGAATATAAAAAAGTATTAAAAAAATATGTATGTTGTATTGTGTTATATACAAAATTTAAACTATATACATATATACTTATGTATTTATTGATATTATGTCTTAAAATATTGTACATAAAATTATTACAATTTATTTGCGAGATACTATTTATAACTGCCTTTATTTCGTTCTTTTTTTTATTTATTTGAAACTTATACTTGAAATATTGAAACCTTTATTTATTCTCAGGTATTTTATTACAATGTACACAAATTAGCTGCAAAATTGGAAGATATTGTATCAGTTATGTCGCCACATTTTAGTAGCAAACCAGGAACATATTACTCTGATGCATTGTTCTTCATTTCGCTCGGTTTGCACAGAATTGCACCCAATCATCAGAAACTTGCCATAATGTTTGATGCAGATACAAAATTTCGTAGAGATGTGAAGGACTTGTTCGAAGAATTTAACAAGTTTGGAAAAGAAGCTTTGTTTGGTTTGGCTCCAGAACTCACGCCAGTTTACCGACATGTTTTGTATTTATATCGTAATAAACATCCAACGACAATGTTTGGAGAACCTCGTCATAAAGGCGGATATCCTGGTTATAATAGTGGGATAGTGCTCTTAAATTTGGAAAGATTACGGAAATCACATGTATATAATGAGTTTATCAATAAAGACAGTGTGGATGATATGACGAAGAAATATCACTTCAAGGTAAGATTGGACAATATCACAACTTACTAAAAACTTACTAAAAACTGTATAATCGTAAAATAGTTTGTGAAATGTAAATGAAATAAACATTTGAAATATCATATGTTATATGTTAACCCGGCGTGAGCTAAGTATGTCACACCCGACACATTGATCTCTTTTAATGTTTAAAATTGTTACTAATTTGATTAAAATTTTAATAAACATAATTTTCTTATAATTTTGAATATTTTACTTGTAATTTTTATTTAGTAGAAGATCCGTTGTGTCTTATGATATGCTTTTAGATTTAGGTACTTTTAGATACTTTATCACCTAACTCACACCGGATTAAAATATGATATAGATTCTCATCAAGATATGATCTAGAGAAAAAAAATATGATTGTGATAACCTAGATATAGCAAAGCTTGCGAAGACAGACTTTAAATACAGCATGCTACCAATTTTTGATTGCAGAAAACTAACAAATTCCACAGTTGCATTATCTAACAGCAAACTGCTCAGAAATAGGACGAAATCTGCTGACATGTTTTATTAGCAGATTGATGACAGAAACAGCAAGATTTTGCAGTTCCTGTTTGGTTTCCGCTGCCAGTCTGTTGTCAGATTCCCGGTGCGTGCAAATTTTGTTCGTTTTCTGCTTCAATCTGCTGGCATAACAAGTCAGCAGGATCTATCGACAGATAGCCAAATGCATATATGGTTATGGTTTTTATATTGAGAATCTGGTCAAGTTTAGTACAAGTTTGTTCACAAACTGCTAACATTTTGCTATCAGAATAAACAAAGACTATAGAATGTGTGTGTATATAGAAATATGTAGACCTATTGTTATGAAATATAAACTATATGATGTATTTTAATTGTATGTGTAATATAGGGATATTTTATAAAGTTTATTTGAGTCGTAGATAATTTTGAGTCGATTTTTTCTTAACATAAAAGTCATAGAGAATTGTTTTACTTATTACAACTTCTAAATTCTTTGTATAATTATGTTTGCAATTAAGTTAAATCCCAAGTTAAATTTTTATAGAAATGGAATTGAGTATAACTTAAAAACAATTTTACTCATTACTTAACAGTATTTGATATTTAAGGGGATCCTAATGCCTCCTATTTTATCGATTAAATCATGTAATTTTTGTATAACAAAGACTTTTGATAGGACCCCCTTAATATTTAAAAAACGTATCTAAATTTTTCATTACAAAATTAAATTTAGAGAAGAACACTTAAAGAAAAATATATATGTATAGTGTGCGTGTGTGTGTGTGTGTGTGTGTGTGTGGGTGGGTGGGTGGGTGGGTGCGTGCGTGCGTGCGTGCGTGTGCGTGCATGTGTGTATTTATATCCAGATAGCAAAATGCTAGCAGTACACTGGCAGTATGCCAGTAAACTCGGTCATGATAATGCGGCAGATTTCTCAAAACCCACTGCTTCTTCATGAAACTTAACAGCACAGTTTGTCAATATAAAATAATAAGAATGCAACAAAAATCGAACATTGTCTATTCCATAGTGACAGTGGAAACACAGCAAAACTATCATATTAACAACTTATCATACAATTTATCATATCAAGTATTGATATAAAAATACAGTAAAAATCGGGTAAGCTTGCCGTCACGTGATGCAAAAACGCGGCAGATCTAAAATATGATGTATCTTATCATCTGTTGAAAGCAAAAACTGCAGAAATTGCGCCCAAATGCTGTTACATGTAATCATAAAAATATAGTACAGTTTCAGCAAGAAATTGTGTTCAAAATTCAAATAATAGGTTAATATAATGAAATTTATTAGTTTATATTTTAGTTAAAGAAAGAAGTACAATTCATGCATGTGTATGTTCACGAATTCTATTATCTCTTTAATTTATATTAAATAAATGCATTTCCACTACTAACAAGGTAATTTTAGAATAAAACTTATAAGATAAAAATTCTTAATTATTTTATGTTTGAAGAAATATCGATAAGTAAACAATTTTGAATGGACTCAATCAGCAGACAATATTTTTAAAAATGTTTTTAAAAATATTTTTTTTTAATATTTTAAAAAATGTTAAAAATATTAATTAATTACGCTTACCGTAATTAAGTACGCTTTTTTTTCATTAAAAAACGTTTATTTAAACATATTCTACAATGTGCCTTTGTTTTCTGTTTTCTTTTTTCTTTCTTTTTGCTTCTTATCCAGTTTTTTGTTTTGTCGCTCGAAATAAAAATTAACGAACGTCAGAAACAGGGGAAAACATGTAGCAAGGAACACAATTGTTGATAAAATGGGGAAAAAGCATGTTCTACTTAATAGGCTTTAAGTCTATTCTACAATGTACTCTTTGTTTCCTGTTTCTTTCTTTTATCTGTTGCTTTTTCCCCCTTTCCAATCACTTTATCGACAATTGTATTTCTTGCTACGTGTTTCCTGTTTCTTCCGTTAACTTTTATTTCGGGCGACAAAACAAAAAACCGAATAAGAAGTAAAAAGATAAGATGTAAAAAATAGCAAAAAGCAAGAAAACTAAAAGCACATTAGGTTAATTCTACAATGTGTTCTTTGTTCCCTGTTTCTTGCTGTTTGTCTCTTACCTTTTTGGTCAAGACAAGAGACAAACAGCAAGAAACAGAAAACAAAAAGCACATTGTAGGATTAGCCTTAAGGGGATGCTGGAGCGAAGGCCGAAGTTGATCAAGGTCGATATTACAGGTTTTCATTTCCAATGTATAAGCTGCTTACGCCCTCTGAGTTAATATGATCATGCAGGAAATTCGATCGATTAATTATCGATATTTTTATTCCGTTTCCTACATTACAGTCTAAACGGGAACGTAGTATTAGGGTCGGCCTTTCCACAATGTAAGATTTATTTGGAAATTTCCCCTTTTAAAATTTGAAAAAAAAATTTTAATTGATTTAATTTCTCCTCTTTTTTGTGAATCGGACCTAGAAAGTTAGTTGATTTTAATAATTTGTTTGTATCTACACTGCATTTAGGCCGTGTCTAATATATACTCCCCCAGTCCCCTAAAAGTCTTAATAAAACCATAAAATACAGTTTTAATAATGGATTACCATACGACCCCATTGCACTTTTTTCTAATCCAGGTCTTTTTGGGTTTTGATATTTTATATGAAATGATATCATAAATATATATCTTTGGATATATTTTTTCTTATCATTTATGCAATATTAAAATTTTATTTACTTTGGTAAAATGAAAATATAATGAATTAAACCGTGATATAAAAAACATTCAGAATAAATTCCCCAATTCATTTTATGTGTTTGATTTTTTTAATTTTGGTTTTTAAAATAAAACAAACCCCAAAAATTTTATACTATTTGACATATTAGTGAAGAATAAACGGGGTTGGGAAATTTATGATATATGCAAATTAAAAATATTTTATACATTTGTGTATATGTAATTATAATAATAAAATAAAATTTTTAAATTTTATTCATAATAATGTTTTGTAATTTTAAAAAAAGTTAAAATTTATCATAATGTCCCTACAATCTAATGCCGATATATTGTAGATAAGTACTATAACGCCCCTTATCCTCTTTTATTTGCCCGAGTAAAAGATTTACATTAGGGTCGTATTCATTTATTATTTAAATAAAATTATTAATATAGTATATATATAAAAGAAGAGGGTTCATTATTTACAATAACCCCACGCCTACACGGGGATTAACGTCCTCACTTTCGTACCGACCATAAGCAGTGCCTGTGTGTCTGCGGACCGGTCCCCTAGTCCCTGCTCCCTCCCCACGAGCTGGCACACTGTTCTCTGTTGGACTGTTCCGGACCCTACCACTCTGATACATCCTTAGAGTGTACGCCACTGGCCCACGTACGTGAACAATGCAAGGCTATCAACAGCGCTGCGATGCTTCCTGTCCCGCCCCCGAGTAGTGATGTCGCAGCGGGGTGTGAGCTGACCCTGTGTGTTCCACATACATGGTCATCCGCATCAAATCTACCCACAGTCCGTAGTTGTCCTTTAGTCAATCAAGACTATGTCCCTGCTTGGTCGTCAAGACCTGCACGCCCACGCCGGTCTGCTTTGCTACCAACCCTTGCTGATGTTGGCTCTTTTTTTAACTCAACCTTTTCAACTACAGTCATGTACAAAAATTAGGCAGGGACCTTGACTTTGGTCGGTATGTTGATCTACTAGCAGGTCGGCCCTAGGGGGTAGCAATCCATAGGTCTCCCAATATGTCATACCCTTTGTATTTTTTATCTTCGTTATCCCACAGACCCCCCGCTTTAGCGCTGTATCTACTATACCGGTGCTAACAGCTCACGTCAAGTTGTGTACTGTCCCTTATAGGCCTCGTCTCTGATGCTGTCCCCAAAATTAATGGTTGCCCTACTGATCACGTTCTCCGCTCACTAACCTCTTTGTCAAGCCTACTTTTTTTTTACATACACCGTTTTAGCCCCATGGTTTCGTCTCCCAGTTGTAATGCTTTCCCGCAACTATTACTGCTCTTCAGTTTTCTCCGTTTCTGCACGGTGTAAGCACTTAGTGTTCTTGCACCCCGCCCAGTGCTCTAGCCTTCTTAAATGCCCTCCGGATGACTTCTATAACTCTTGGCCCTTCCCCACGCCGCGACATCCCCCCAAATTAATAATCGACATCTTCTGGCCAATCAATTAAAATAGTCGCATTCCCGAATGCAACGCCTTGATGTAGCATTTAATAGGTCAACGCTCACTTATCGGTCTTATAACGAATCAAATGTGATACCATCCCTACTGGTTCGCTAATAATACTGATTTACGAATATAACCTTAACGATTGGCTACCCTTTCTTAGTTTGGTTTATAGGGTGCCCCCCCTTGTCACAACCATAGAAACCAAATCCACGTTCAGCAATTTTCGAGAGGACCTCCTCTCGCGCGCCAGTTCCAATACGCGACACTCCAGTGCCGACACGGGTCTGTCTGTTACACTCTGTTCGATCATATTTAAAGTATTTGAGATTAGGGTTGTACGTATTGTACTTTCCGTGCTGTATAAAGACTCCATAACCTTGTTGTCTCAAAGGGTCCAAGACAAAGTTGTCGTCTTTTACAGTTTTCTATGTGTTGGACACAAAAACATATATACATTATAGATCTAAAGAGAGATATATTAATGCAGATAAAAAATTATATAATATATCGCGTATACAACAGTACACCATAATACCCCGACCTATTTACTACAACACGCACCACGCACACACACACCACACAAACACACAACACCACAACACACACCAATCCCAGAATATATATTATATGGTGGTGGGCAGCCATACTACATACACTACATTAGACGTCACCGCTCGCCGCGCACCGCGCCCCATGCTCTGGAACAGCCGGTTTTGTGTTGGGATCATATTTGGTATTCAGTTGCGACTGTATAACGCCGTTGTTTTTTCTCACATACACTTGTCACGCCTTAACACTGAGCTATCGTAACGCGCCCTCCACTTCTATAAGACTAATAGAAATACAATCCCCTGTATCAACAACATGGTTATTATCACTCCGGACAAAAGTGTTACATGAACGCTATTGATCCACTTTCTTATCTTTCCTTGGATTTTTCTAAGTTATTCTTTAGCCCCCCATACAGTGCGTTCACCTTGAGGATTACATTATGTTATTGTTACAACCAAGGCTCCTATATCTTGAAGTTCTATTATTGCTACGTCCTTTAAATGTTCTTCAGGTTCACCAAAAACACAATACACCAATAGATGGCACCGATGCACTAGGATGCGGGTTAAAGGAAAATTTGTCTATACTAGTCTGTGGGTGAACCACACGTGATCAGTAACTTCTCGTGTATCCACTGACGTATCATAACACAAGAAAGTAAACTTTTAACAGCATTTACTTTAGTTAACATGCATTTAAGGTATTCATATGTGTCAATCACCCTATGTATTAAGACAATACACTCTTTAGGAGGAGAAAACTATGTTCTATGCCCCCCCTTTGCTGGCTGGTCTGGTCGCAGATGTTCTTATTAGGGCATCTTGAGATATACGTCACGCGGTGAGCGGTTCGGCGTCCAAGCGTCGACCAGCCGCATTTGGGCAGACCAACACCGCCACCACGCCATTGCCGACTCATAGGCTCGAAATGCGAAACATATTTTCGTTATGTTTGAACAATTGTAAGTACAGTATCTAAGTTTTGAACATTTGTATAAAAAGTATAGTGGAGGCTTGGGAGTATCCTATGGAGACCCATATGCTTATTACTAAATTAAATATAACATGTTTTATTCCACTAAAAATACAAGCACCACAGCCGAATCGACACCTTTATAAGAGATTCCAATATTTGCTCTTGTAACCAACGCCGAGCACCAAAGTTGAGTTCTGAGTATCAACTGACGAACGCGATACATATCCTAGCGACACGCAAAGTAGTAAAATATGGTATCCATCTCAATGTTCGTTTGGAACATCATCGCGTGACCTTTGCATGTTTCGTAGAAGTTAATGAGAAAGATATATGATTAATATAATTTAATAAAAAGAAAATGAAAGAATTTTAATTCGACAAAAATTGGAGATTTTCACATCTGCTGGAGTATTGAATATTAGTCCAAGAAACCGAAGTCTGTCAAAAAAAAAAACGGAGAACTGGCAACCGTGTTCGTGATTTAAAATTCTTTCAATTTCTGTTATTTCGATAGAGCGAGACAGAGAAAAAACAAACGAATAGAAGTTCCGATTGTAATCGGTGAGTCTCTGCGCGGACACGCCGAACTGAGCCCGCTAGCAAAACAATGAGTCATCTGTCTCTGTCCTTCTCTCTGTGGTCGCTTGTTTCTAACGACCGAAAATATTTTCTCGACGATCTCGACCGCTTGGCGTGTATCATAAGGAGGAAAGAGACATTCTAGACAATACATAATTTTTATTAAATTATATTAATCCTTTGCCCTACGATTTAAGTTACGATGGCGCGTGCCATAATTAACAGCCTGGAACATATTGTTTATGTTTGGCCCGATAGACATACCACGGCTCTCATCAATGATACTTATGTTTGGTCCGATTTCTTTACCACGAGTGTCACACGATATTAGTGAAAGAGTTAATCATATACCTTTCTTATTAATATATAATAGCAAAAATTGATTTCAAAACATGATAGTTAACGAGATATAGTTTACGATTTTCCGTGTATTTTATGTACCACGTCCATAGAGGCGGTCTGCAAAAACTCAGCATGGTCTCGGGCGTTAGGTGCGAGATCAGAATGTTGAGGATCCTATGTTCAATCCTGCTTTTTCCTTTTTTTCTTAATTTTTTTTTAAACAGATAACGTTATTAATGAACATATTACTCCAAATATATTTTTATAAAATTATAGAAATTATATGTGTACTTTAGTGTGCTCAGAACTAGTTACACATTTCGAGCCAATTTCTGAAGTGCTGCCTATTTTTCCTTTACAACCGCTCAACAGTCGACGGCTGAACCGCTGGATCGCGCGCGGACGTGCATCTCAGGAGCGTCACAGTATAAGAAACATGCTGCTATCATACCTTCCAACATGAAAATTATCATGACAACATTTTAGCATGAAAATTATCATAAAAATATTTCCTTCTTACATAATTGTTATTTTCTTAATAATAGTGATTGAACATCATATTAATAAGTATATACATTTTACTAAATATTATGTACTTTTAAAATATTTACTTTATTATTTTTATACATTACATTGATACATTCGGTTTTCTTTCAAAGAGCTACTGACGCTTATGTGCCACAAAATGTAATATCTTTTAATATAGAATACTGATAATATCAATTTAAGACTAATAAGAGTCGATACAGAACGAGATGCGTAATTTTAAACTGGAATGATTCAACTTCAATAACTCCGTGATGTCTTCTTTATTCAACATGTGAATAAAGAAGGCATATTGAATAAAGAAGACATCACAGAAGACTAATGAAAGTAAAGGATTGATAATTTGCTAGAAGATACGGAGGATATTTCTTAGTGCAACGCTCCTGAGATACACATCCGCGCGCGATCCGGTACAGCTCAGTCGTCGAGTATTGAACGGCGGCGGCGGGGGGAAAGAAGGCGATGCTTCAAAAGTCGACCCAAAATTTAACATATATTCCAATAACTATAGGAAGAATACCGAATCACTTTAATAGATAAATAAAAAATTATTTGTATGTTGCATATAAAGGCACATATAAAGGCTTTTTGATTAATTATAAAATTATATTGACATCATCCTTATAATTATATTAATCATCCTTATAATTATATTAATCGCACTTTTGCGATTTGATTGATTATCAGAATTTTCTTTCGGATGATAATTATAAAAAAAACATTTCACAGAAAATACTGATCGACGTAACATTATTACAGAAACATGATTTTTTTTTGGATTTTTTCTAAAGGTAAATTAAAACGTTTAGAAATACACATATAATTTCAATAATTAAATAAAAATATATTTAGCCTGTAATATATGTTTGTTAACAATGTCACTTATTAAAAAAAAAAAAATTATGAAAAAAGAAAAAAGGAATTGATCATGAGATCTTTAACATTCAGATCTCGCATCTTACGCGTGAGACTACGCCGAGGTCTTGCAAATCTTTTCTATGAACGTGGTATATAAGGCTCATGGAAAATCATAGAAATATCCTGTAAATTATCGTGTTTTGAAATTATTTTTGTTATTATACAGAAATTGGAGGGATATAGGATTAGCATAATTTATTAAAACTTATATGTTATCTATTATATAATATTCCTTCTCCTCTTAATTATACACATTGAGCGGCCGAAATTTTCTAGAAAGCATTTTCGGTCGCTCGAAACAAGCGACCGTAGAGAGATGGGGAGGGGAGGGGAGGGGGAGAGAAGAGGAGAGGAGAGGAGAGGGGAGGGGAGGGAGAGGGAGGGGAGGGAGGAGGCGGGAGGGGAGGGAAGGGGAGGAGAGGAGAGGAGAGGAGAGGAGAGGAGAGGAGAGGAGAGGAGAGGAGAGGAGAGGAGAGGAGAGGAGAGGAGAGGAGAGGAGAGGAGAGGAGAGAGTAGAGGAGGGCGGGAGGGAGAGGGAGGGGGGGAGGAGAGAGAGAGAGAGAGAGAGAGAGAGAGAGAGAGAGAGAGAGAGAGAGAGAGAGAGAGAGAGAGAGAGAGACTCTGAAGGATAGACTCGCTGTTTCGTTCGACGAGCCCAGCTCGGCATGCGGAGTCTCACCGATTACAATCGGAGTTTCCATCCTTTTTTGTTTTTTCTCTGTCTCACTCTGTCGTATTTCTGTTTCAATAATTCGTTCTACAATTCAAGAATGTGATTTCTATCGATTCTGGCATCATCGTCGATGCAGCAAGGACGCACGATTCCTTCTCTAAACAACGATCCTGATATATATTTCTATATACTGGGTGTCTCAGAGCACCCGTACCACCCTTTTAAAAGGTAGGGATGTGTTTGTACAAAAAAATGGTTCAGACAAAATTAGTAGGATTTCGGGAGATCTATCTGATGGTGACCTTGAATTTGACCTTGAGGTCGACCTTGGGCATAACTCAAGGTCAAAGTACCGTTTTACAAATGTAAACCTTTATTCATGACATCACAAATGAAAATAGCGGAAAATTTTACGTCCGAATACGTTATCAAGCCTAGGTCAAAATTACCCTTAGAGGTCATGTGGAGATCAAGTTACTTTTAGAGCACCCGTACCAACCTTCTAAAAGATATGGATGTGTTTGTACAAAAAATAGTTCAAACAATACTAGGTATTTACATAGCTATGATGCATCCATCTGCTGGTGAATTTGAATTCTACCTTTAGATTCATTTGTAGTCATGTACATCGATTTTTAAAGATTCCTAATTATCAAGATCTTGAACAGTCGATGCCGCCTGTGTCAGCGTTACCCAAGATGCACGTGGAGGTCACAAGGTCGGACTTACACCTCGTCGGGGTGTTTTTTTAAGGTGGTTCCCCTTGCCGTCATCTTTGTTCGTACGCATGTGTTCAGTCTAGATTTTCAAAGTGTCCTCCACGTGCATGTATGCAGGCTGTTATTCTTCGTTGAAAATCATCCGTCACCCGACGAATTTCGACAGGATCTAGAGACTGAATGGCTTCTCGAATTCTGTTCTTCATGTCTTCTGAAATCGTAGGTCGTTCGCGGTATACGAGGTCTTTTATTCTTCCCCACAAATAAAAATCCAAAATTGTAAGATCCGGTGATCTTGGTGGCCAGTTATGTGGACCATATTTACCTATCCATTGGCCGCGAAATATGCGGTTCAGTTGTTGACGAGCAATGACCGTCGTGTGGGCTGGACATCCATCCTGTTGAAACCACATATTTAGACGTAGTTGAAGTGGAATATCTTCAAGTAAACGTGGGAGTTCGTTTTCGAGTAAATTTTTCTTTGAAGAAAATCTAAACCGTTTTCTGTATGTCGATTTACTCGAAAACGAACTCCCACGTTTACTTGAAGATATTCCACTTCAACTACGTCTAAATATGTGATTTCAACAGGATGGATGTCCAGCCCACACGTCTGTCATTGCTCGTCAACAACTGAACCGCATATTTCGCGGCCAATGGATAGGTAAATATGGTCCACATAACTGGCCACCACGATCACCGGATCTTACAATTTTGGATTTTTATTTGTGGGGAAGAATAAAAGACCTCGTATACCGCGAACGACCTACGACTTCAGAAGACATGAAGAACAGAATTCGAGAAGCCATTCAGTCTCTAGATCCTGTCGAAATTCGTCGGGTGACGGATGATTTTCAACGAAGAATAACAGCCTGCATACATGCACGTGGAGGACACTTCGAAAATCTAGACTGAACACATGCGTACGAACAAAAGTGACGGCAAGGGGAACCACCTTAAAAAAGCACCCCGACGAGGTGTAAGTCCGACCTTGTGACCTCCACGTGGTACATCTTGGGTAACACTGACACAGGCGGCATCGACTGTTCAAGATCTTGATAATTAGGAATCTTTAAAAATCGATGTACATGACTACAAATGAATCTAAAGATAGAATTCAAATTCACCAGCAGATGGATGCATCATAGCTATGTAAATACCTAGTATTGTGAAGTTTGAACTATTTTTTGTACAAACACATCCATATCTTTTAGAAGGTTGGTACGGGTGCTCTAAAAGTAACTTGACCTCCACATGACCTCTAAGGATAATTTTGACCTAGGCTTGATAACGTATTCGGACGTAAAATTTTCCGCTATTTTCATTTGTGATGTCATGAATAAGGGTTTACATTTGTAAAACGGTACTTTGACCTTGAGTTATGCCCAAGGTCGACCTCAAGGTCAAATTCAAGGTCACTATCAGATAGATCTCCCGAAATCCTGCAAATTTTGTCTGAACCATTTTTTTGTACAAACACATCCCTACCTTTTAAAAGGGTGGTACGGGTGCTCTGAGACACCTGGTATACAAAAATATATTATTATGGCGTTTCCGGCTGATAATATATTGCTGGTTTATTTACAATGGTTCAATCCATTTCTATAGTTGAATAACAATACTACTTCGTTTGCGCGCGACCGATAGGAGGAATGGCGCTTCTTACTAAGACTCGACATCCGAGTCGAGTCAAAAATGTGCTGTATACAATAATTTCAGACCTTGCATAAGTAGCTGGCGATTTACAGAAAACCTCAAAGAACAATACTATGCTTGCAGAAACGAGTTACGAGCTTTAGTATAAGAGTAAAGTGTATTCGAAAATTTCATTTATATGCTACGTCTGCTACGAGATTGCCGCTTGTCGTTCCGACATCCGAGCAGAAAGAAAGCTCAATCGAAACATACATCGCGTTCCGAACCTTGATATATGCATGTGTAAATAATTCAGTAAATAAAGTTTAGACATGTGTTGTATATATGACACGCACACACGTGCGCGCGCGCGCGCACACGCATACATACGCACACGCGTGTGTATTTATGCTATTATATATTATATATATATATATACACATACATACATACATACATACATACATACATACATATATATATATATGTCATTTTATATATATGCATCAATAATTTACTAAATAAAATGTATGTAAAAGACAGAACAGTATAATTAAAATAATTATCTTCATTTGTATTCATATGTAAATAATATGGTATGTTTCTTGTTTAGGAAGAAATTATTTCAACAAAATTGAAATAACTAATATCATATTTATTTTATTATTTTTCCTCTCAAAAGAAAAAACTTTGACCAGGGCACGTTTATTGATATGGGCCTGAGTAGATCGATAATTCAGATCATTTCTATGGTTCAGCGACGCACTTTTCATGACAGCGCCACTGTCGGAATATCGCGGAACTAAAATACTGCTCAGTTTCATGGCTTCACGTCAATTTCACTCGTAATATACAAACGAAATTTTTGGATGCACCTTTCTCTTAAACTAAAACTCCTACCGCGTTTCTAAAAACATGGGATTGTTCGTTTAGGTTTTCCGCAATACGCTAGCTACTTTTCATGAACGTGCAAGATCTGAAACTCTTATATGCAACGCATATTGTGATGTGTTAACTACAGAAGCCGATAACAAAACTGTAAGTCTTTAATTTTTTTTCGTTTTTCGTATTCATATGTAACTGGCGCTTTGCGTTGTTGTCGATACTTTAATTGTGGAGAAGGATTTTTCAGTCCATAAACACAGTTATGAGAAAGGTGCTTTTAAAATTTAATGATAAAACAGGGCACTCCAGCATCCCCTTAACGTTTGAAGAAAGATTTTTTAACGTTTGAAAAACATTTTTTTTAACATTTGAAAAACATTTTTAATTAAAAACATGAAAAAAATGGGTTAAATCATTTTTTTTATTAAAAAAAATGTTTATTTTAACATTTCTTTAATAAAAGTTTGTTTTAAGAAACATTTTTTTAATGTTAAAATATTTGAATAAAATTAGAACATATAACAATGTAGAATCTTTTTTTTAATTCATTATTTTTTATCAGTATTTGAGGGGATCCTTAAAGGGAATCTCGAATTTCGACGAAATCACCAGAGGTCGCGCCGCGCGCCGCGCATCAACATGTCTTTATATATGTACTATCACATCAATATCTCACGCAATCTATGATACACGCAGTCGCACATTCGTGTCAATTTTCGTATAACAAATTCATCGCGATAAAGCGTCTAATTCTAAGAACTCGACGTTGTTTATGCATATAAACTACGTGTCTAGCAATACTATTTCGTACGTACAGGTTGCAAAACTTTCATATCAAGTAAATGTTGTCACGACTTGATAGTTGAGATGCCATGTTACACTAAAAAATAGTAAAAATATATCAGTTTTGAAATTTTTGTCGTTCTCATAGATTCCACTTCCCAGACACGTATTAATGCATATATTTTAATCCTGGAAAAGGATTTTCAAATCGAAAGAGGAAAAAAATATTTGTTATACAAAAATTACATGATTTAATTGGTAAAACAAGAGATAGGATTATCTCCTCTTAAGGAGATCTTAAAGCCGTCTATTATCGACTAAATCATATAATTTTTGTATAACAAGTACTTTTTTCTTTTTCATAGATGCGAAAATCCTTTTCCAGGATTAAAGTATATGCACTAATACGTTTGTAAGATGGAATTTGTACCAAAAACAACCAAAAATGAAATGAAATTTGAAATTAATATATTATTTACCATTTCTTAACTTCGGTGAAGTTGGCACCTTATTTTTCAAAAAATGAAATTTTTGTCAGTTCCGAATGCAGCCCGAAGAGTTCTCGAGTTTCTGTCCAAAATGAAAAATCCCGGCTAATTAATACAAAAATCGAAAATTAAAAATTTGGAGTGCCAATTTCACAAAAGAAAAAAAAATCGTGATATCTTCTAAATCATTAGTCCTACCGCTTTAAATGATAATAACTTTTGATAGTACTCTAGAGGTGCTATCCAAAACTGTCATCAAAAACTGACGTTCAAAAATTTCTTGTTCCTCAGATATGAGAAATCAGACATTCAAAAAAATCGCCATATCTCTTAAACTGTTGGTTCTTCGAGCGTAACTTTGGTTAGAATTCGTGGGATATTATCCAGAACTGTCGATAGAATTGCCAGAATCCCTCGGTTGTTGAAAATTTTCTAATATCCGAGGAGTGAATGTTTCTTAAAAGTTCTGTCTTCCAAATCTGTCGATAGTTCTAGATAGCATCCCACGAGTTCTAACGAAAGTTATTAAGATATATCGTGATTTTTTGTATGTCGGATCGAAAATTTTCTAACACCTGATGGGTGAAAATGTTTTTGAAGTTCCGACAATTCTATCGACAGTTTTGGGTAGCACCCCACGAGTTTTAACGAAAGTTAGTAACGCCTGAAGCATTAGAATCAAGTTTAAGAGTTATCGTGATTTTTTGTATGTCTGATTGAAAAATTTCTAACACCCTGTTTGAAAATGTTTCGTAAAAAACTGGTTTGTTGTTAAACCGAATTAAGTTCAATATTATTTGTATTTTCGTATTATAGTTTGTAGCTAACTGATTAACTTAAGATACGCGCGCGCATTCGCCTTAAATTCGATTTACATAAGATGCAAAACGCGAGTCGCAGGTCGTAAACTTCTTGCATCAGCCAATCTCGAAGCATCACTTTAAAAATTAAGGCATCGGATTGGCTGACGCAACAAGCTTGCTTGCAATTTTTCTGCGTCTTATGTAGATCGGGCTTTATGGCGTAGTCATAGAATAAGAAAAATGAAAAATCGCAGCTGCATACGAATGCATTAGAGTCCTTATAAGAGAGTTGCGTCAATGTGAAGTAATGGTGTCTAAAAGGGATTCTATTAGATTTCTAGACTCTCTACTACGTAGAGCGTAGAGTTATGGTGGAAGCTTTGATTAATAAAGTGATGAAATTATTTTAAATGTATCAAAATTATATATAGGTAAGCCTATTACATTAACATTATTATAATTAACATTATTATAAAGATTTCGAATTAAAAATGTATAAAATGTACAAATATTATGTGGTAAGAAAGCATCGAAAATAACATTCTAACTTTGTCATCAATCATATAATTTTAATGTCTTCTTCGTAGAAAATATTACTAAAACATAATTAAAACATATTATCAAAAAAGGCATTTAAAATTATAATATAAGTATATAGCAGATTGACGATGGCAAGACATTTTATTGTAAAATAAAAGTATCGTTAAATGAAAGTGTTATTTCATTACTGTTTCGTATCATTACTATTTCAGTTTTCAAAAGTGTAAAACTAGTTCAGCTATAAAAAAACTGATCTACTTTTGTCAGTATTTTGTAATTTAACATAAACTCTCACAATTTCTAAAATCTAAATTACCGCGTTCACGATACTCAAAATGAAGATATAATAGCATCGATGATTGATTCCGCCATTTTACTTCAAAGCCAATGAAAATTTTGACAAGATTGACGCGACTCTCTTATAAGGACTCTAGAATGCATCACAATGCACGCGCGGAAATGCTTACAGAGGAGCTTAGATAAATTAAGTAGTAACCAAAAAAAAAGGGAAAGGAAAGGGGAAAGAAGATAAAACACGATGATTTACATATAAAATGAAATATCGCTCACCTAGATTATAAGTAATCTTCCTCATTTTCGTTGATGGGCAACTTGCATAACTTATTAATAGCGCGTTTTGTCACACCGTTAGACGTTTTAATTGAAACGGACGTGATTATCATGCCTGCAATGCAATTCAACGATTCTAATTTCCATTGATATGGAGGCAAGTATAAAGTACGGTGTACTTATAAAGTACGTTGTACTAATTGCCAACGGCTTAATCGATGGAGATTTATATCTTGGAAATCAGTTTCAGGTAAGTATGTAATGGGTCCTCCAGTAAAGAAATGTCCAATATATAATAATATGTTAATAAGAGGTTCTAAATCGAATGGATCATTAGACAAGGCATGTAAGGGGCGCGAGTTTAGGCAGGCCTCTATTTGCACTTTTGATTCTTCAAAAGTGAATAAGGCATTGCTCATTGCGGTTCTTAGCAGATTTTTGCAAGACTTTACCCTGGCTTCCCATAATCCACGGATTATGAAGGGAATATGGTGGAATGAAGATTCATGTACTCCCTTCATAGTCAACTGGCTTTGAAGTGATCCTTTGCTGCGCAAATCTATACATCTCGGCTAATTCTTGAGTTCCTTTGAAATTGGTAGCATTGTCGTTGTAGATTCTCTACAATCTTATCTACCTATAAAACGTTTTAAAGTTGCTATAAACGCTTCGGAACTTAAATCACTAACTTCACCAACCTCCAGTGAACCGCCTGTTGCGAAACAGATGAATAAGGCGATATAGCTCTTATTGGTTTTGCGTTTTCATCCTTTGCTTTATAATGCGGTAATGAAACCTGCAAAATCCACACGTGAAGAAAGGAGCATAAGTGTAATGCGGTTCGCGGGTAAATTGCCCATCAGTTGCATCAGGGTTCTTGCGAAAGTATCGTACGTAGGAGTGATAAACTTTGCAAACTATGTCCTTGCCACGTAGGGCAATATTTCTAACGAATAGCTGCGAGAAGTGCGAACCAGAATGAAGTAGACGCTTATGTTCGATTAGTAATCTAGTTAATTGATGATGCATGGACAGCGGAATAGGATGTCTCTGATTGAAAGCCAAAGATGCCTGGCATAAACGATCTTTCACTCTAAGTCCTTATCATCCAAGAGGGGATGCAAAGTTAGCAATTTGCTAGATGTCTTCAAGTTTTTTGATTGGCGTAGAAAAAAATGAAGATACGAAATCTTCTAAAAGGCTTCCACTTGTGTATTCCTGATTAAGTACGACCTCGCAATCTCAATTTCTGTGCTGGTACGGTCGACTAGTCTTTTGTGTTTATTTCCGCAATTAATGATGAAGCGGAGAACGTACGCCAATATTCTTTCTAATCTATTTTGAATAGATTCGAGAATACAAATTACGAAAAATGGAATCTTGTATTGTGATATGACATGAAGTTTTAAGATTTATTTCTTCGCTTTGGATTTCCTTCAGCTTGTGAACTGATGCCTTAGACAAATCTGTTTGCTGTCGTAATTCTATTGAATCATTGGAGAGACATGATGGACCACCATACTGCACTACACATGCTTTTGAAGAACATTAGGAAATGCACCTCTTGAAAATAAATCCGCAGGATTGTCTTCGCTCCTAACGCGATTACGCCTCGGCAGGAAGAACGTTGGTAATTTCCGAAACGCGATGGGCGACAAATGATTTCCATCGTGATGCGTCACCCTTTATCCAATGTAAGATCACAGTGGAATCTGTGTGTGAATGCAAGAAACTTGTAGAATTCGAAGTTGCAGGCTTGTCTTACCTTCTATTAAACGAGGTAGAAGTAGTGTGCTAATATGTAGTTCTAAGCGTGGCATTGAAGTAGTTTTAATTGGCGCAACATGTGACTTTGAACGTAATAATTGCGCTGTCTGTTTCCTCTCATCGTATGCTTTGACATAAATGCAGGCTCTCTAAGCATCTTGAGAAGCGTCACAAAATTTATATAAAATCAAACTGACTGAAGAAGATTTAGAAATATTGCAAGATACGCGGAGAATAGTGGAATTGGATAGCTCCCTTGTAAGCTTCTGCTTATGATATTAATAGGGTAGCTCCGAATCTCATTCGATCGCTTCCTTCCAGACCGTTTGCATTAGTTGATTCGCCAAGATTATGATAGGATCTAAAAGACCTAACGGATCAAACAATTTTTTAATATCAGAAGGAGTTCTCTTTTGGAGCGGACAGTGCTAGAAAATTTTATCGTGAATACAAAGAGACGTCAGTGGTCGGTTCCCAAACTAATCCAAATCGTCCTTGCCGTATCATTGAACTTCAGATCCAATTTTATTGCGTTCTCTTGATCGCTCAAGTTCTGCAATATTTCTGTAACATTAGAGTACCACTTGTGAATCTTAAAGCCTCCCTTACCCATCAATTCGGTTAATTGATGCTGCAATTCCTTGACTTCACCTAAACTCTATTCTATAACTCCGCTAATAATATTGTCCACATATGTATCGTTTAACATGCATTTTGCTGCCAATGGAAAAGTATTCTTATCTTCTTTCGCTAGTTATTATACACTTTGGATGACTAAATGTGATGCGCTCGCCTGACCATATGTTATCGTATTTAATCTATATCCTTGAATCGATTCATTCGTCGAAAATCGCCATAAAATTCTCTTATAATCTCTATCATATTCACGGATTAGTATCTGCCTGTACAT
The DNA here is from genome assembly GCF_024713525.1 of Acromyrmex echinatior. NCBI lineage: Eukaryota > Metazoa > Arthropoda > Insecta > Hymenoptera > Formicidae > Acromyrmex > Acromyrmex echinatior. The sequence continues at coordinate 3,108,207 of NC_141858.1, read as the reverse complement.
TTTCTCCAGATCGTCAGTAATCGCGATATTGTAAAAATGAAATCTCTATAGTATTTGTATTAGATTGTCTTGCAATGTAGGACCCGTCATTAGTATGTCATTTAATGAAACGCCTATGCTGTTTTTACTGGAGGCATCAAATATTATTCGCAACTTGATAATAAAGCTTGTTTCTTTAATCACTCCACGATAGAATAAGTAAATAACACGCTTTTGATCACCCGCATTGCAAGATTTGACTAGAGACATGTACTGCAAATCTAAGTATTCGCGCATGAATTGTAAATAACGCTCGTAATATGATTTGTCAATTTTGAAACGCTGCTCGATTTGATTTAAACATTGAATTTCTTGTTTCATCAATAATGTTGTAGGTTTAATCGATAAACCTACTATAAATCGGCTCTGCTCATTTTGCGTTGTTGTATCTGTATATATTTTCTCGCATATTATTTCTTCAGTCAGTTGATCACGTACCTTTAGAATTACTCATAACGTTTCCTAACTCCCAAAACTGTGTTAAAATTTTATTCAAATCGCTGTTACCGACTAATGACGGGTCCTACATTGCAAGACAATCTAATACAAATACTATAGAGATTTCATTTTTACAATATCGCGATTACTGACGATCTGGAGAAAATGTACAGGCAGATACTAATCCGTGAATACGATAGAGATTATAAGAGAATTTTATGGCGATTTTCGATGAACAATGTAGCGTGTTTATTGTTCGCATAGTATTGTTATCGTTTACTTCGTTTCTAGAGATCAGATCTGCTATCATCCAAACTTCAAACTTAGTATTCTGCAAAAGAGAGTTATTTTTGCCTAACTCCATTTTTCCGATTTCTAATAATTCGAAAAAAAAAACTTGGCTCCTAATAGCATGTCACTTTATGCTTATTAAACTCGGGATCGGCAAAATATGAATTGGAAGGAATATGCAAGTTCGTTTTATCTATTTCTCTTGAGGATAAACCTCGGGTTATTCTTGGGATGATTAGGCATTGCGCGTTAATCTGAAAATTAGAGCGTTTAGATTTGATAATGACATTCATAATCTGATGCACTTGACATTCACGCCAGAAACAAGTTCTGATGTTGCGCTACGCTTTAATCCTACTTATTACACACATTCTGAGTTACAAAGTTAGCTACCACTCGCTACCACTGTCTAATAGCACTCGAATCGGAACACTGAAACTTTAATTTGAAGCGTTCATTATCGCGGTAGCCATGAATATATTATTTTGCCCATGTTGGATGAGTGACATGCTGCCTCGCCATTGGGGGTTGAAAATTTCGATGCTTCCACTTCCTTGGGTTGCTTCATCATCGTAGGCTGATGTAGTAAGGTATTATGCTTACCTGCGCACTCTCAGCTGAATCATGTTTACAGCTTTTGGCAAAATAATCGCTCTTCGAGCAATTTATGCAAAGTTTCCGAGTTTTCTTGAGACGCTGTCAATGCGAGAAATTTGGTGCAATGATAGGAATGTGCAAGGAATGTGCTTCATCGCATAAGAAGCATGTGCCGGCAGTCGCCATGCTTGCCAGAAAGACTGACTCTGTCAGTCGTATTCTTTGCGTGATTGTTCTTACCGTGTGAACGAGATTGATCTTGTGTAATACTTTTGTTGCTGCCCATGCGCTCCAACGTATGGCATCGTTGTATCAAAAATTCCATTAGCTTATCAAAATTGGAAATTTGAGTGGGTGTCATCTTAATTATGACATTGAGTCATCAGTTCTTTTTTCTCAAGCGCGTAATATTGCTCGATCCAATTTACTTTCCATCATGTATAATAAAAGATTGCCCTATGAATCGGTGCCTCTAACCTCTTCTTGTATATTTGTTGACGTGATCCACTAAATGCAAACATATAATCGTGCTACATATAGCATGATTATATGAACCAAATATCGATTATCCAGTCTTGAAAAATGGACAATGTACCCTAAGAAAAGTGGACGTTGCTATGTAGTTTACATCCACTTTGTCAGAGAACAGTAGTACGCGGCAGCATTTTGCGGTTACAAGTTTTGGGCCGTCATGTCCTCTCTCAGATTTCTTTCTGCTTCGATCTTTTCATTGAACGATGATAATTTAATCGTCGGTAACTTTACTCGACTTTCAATAGCGCTATCCGTAGATCCATCAGACAAACGTTGCAGTATCCCAGTATGCATTCGTAGTAAAGTCCCTAGCGGTCCGTCATCTTACGTTTCCTTAGCGTACAAGAAAGCGCCGGCGTTTTGCGCCATTCGTCTGATATCTTTCCATCATCATCATTTACCTCTGTAGAAGTTGCATGAGCACACTATCATTTTCAATCGGTCTATCGTCGATGTGAGCGTTCCTTGATGTATTTATGATTCGCCATAGTACTACTCTAACTGCGATGTTCCTTTCGTTAAGCTCGGCCTCAATATAATGTCGTAATGTCGGCCACTGATGTTCTCCTCGATGTTCTTAATAATTTATTGCTGTGCTTCTTGAAACTTGCTTGAAAATGTTATTTGATCTAATTTTTCTAACCGAACCTCAGCGTCCTCGACCGTAACCGCTGCTTGGTTCTGAAACTGCTTAGTGCTTGTTCGATTTTGGTTAGCTTGCCTTTGATGTAACTTTGTTGCTTCCTTAATTTGATCATGTCGTCCATTGCCGCTTATTGCACATAACTCGATAAACTATCCTTTCTCGATTAGGTTTCACTCACAAAATTCTCACTCATTCGAGATATGCTCTATTTATCGGTTTGAAAGACCAAAATTATTGGAAAAAGGACCAAAATTGTTGGAAATGTTTCGTAAAAAAACTGATTTATTATTAAATGAAATTAGTACAATATTTGTGCTTTCGTTGCTAACTGCAGAGTAGAATTTATTACACTTCAGCATATACAGCCAAAAAGGGGACTTGGTTTACATATAAAAACTTAATTCATTCACACTTTCATACCTCATCCGCATGCTATCACATATGTATTATTGTGTAATTATTAAATAGTCACTCTTTTACTATCTTATTGTCTCTAATTAAACCCTTTGACTTCGATTCTTAACATACTTCATTTCTTTTTACTTTTATCCTATATCTAATTCAAATACTACTATTAATATTATAGACTCTAATCCACTAAATATACATTATCTCTAATATCTATATCACAGCTCTATCATAGCCTATTATTATTGCCTATTTACTCTAATCACTCATTATTTCTCTTTGCTTATTTTCACCATTTTCTAAATTGCATCATTAGTTTTAGCCTTACATTTCCTCTATATTTTCTCTCTTCAACTTGAATCCTTTCTTCTTCCTTCAGCTTCATCCCTTTCTTTCCATAATGTTCTTATTATTTCCCTTTTTACCTTATCTAAATCCTCTTCATACTACCTTCTTAAGATTCTTTCATTTTCGTTTTCTAATTTAATAAACCTTTCTCTTATTTCCGAACATTTCTCAACATAGTGCTGTAAATTATCTTTTCTCCTACCACAGAATATATAATTTTTCCTATGCTTCCCACCCAATATTTATTGCCTTTCTCCAAATTCCCACATTAATTTAAACAAGCTTTCATCTCATCTTCTCTTTTCCATTCTCCTAAGTTCTTTTTCCTCAAATGTGTTCTACGTTTTTTTACCTCCAGTTCCTTATATCTCTCGTTGTACCTTGCCTTATAAATTTTACAATCTTTGCATCTCTCTCCTTATTTATTAACTGATCTTCAAAATCTTCCTCCTCGTATATCACTTTTGTTGCTTCTATTATATATCCTACCCATTTCTATTGTAATACCTCATTTTTTCCTGTCCACATAAATCCCTCCAATCGCTTCTCCTCTTTTCTTCTCAACACGTGCTCATCAAATTTCCAACCCTCCCTAATTTTATTTTTTAAGTCTCCTTGCTCATATTCCTCACCCTACTTTGAGTTTATCATAAGAGTGTAAAAATCCAAACTAAAAATCTATCTTATATAATTCATTACAACTTTTTCTAATTAATTTTTCTCCATCTCCTCCTGAAATCGTTCCTGCACATCCTCTCACTCATATATTATAAACCTCATATTTTTCTTGTCATCAGCTCTTATCTTTTCTACCTAATTTTTTAATGTGATCTTTATAGTTACCCATGTTTGTGAAGTTAACATCACCATTTTGAAAAACAAAAAAAATCAAAATTGTGCTAGATTATACTAGGTTTGTGCTACGTTGTGCTGCAAATCACATTTTGATATTTCAAAAAATGAAGCAAAAAAAACCATTTTTAATGCCCAACACTGTCATTTTGTTAAAACAAAAAAATCAAAGTTGTGCTAGATTGTGCTAGGCTTGTACTAACTTGTGCCGCAAACCGTAGTTTGATGACGCAATTAGTTTATTAGAAAATCGCAAATTAAGAACTGGATTCGAATTATAAACGATGGATATTCCAAGCGAACACTGTTTACGCTGCAACTTCTAAGCGGGTAGGATGTGATATCTTTTTTTTGTTCAGGGTGGCTACGGGAAGCCGACGTTCTTCAAGAAATCACGATTGTTAGGACGACAATTTCCGAGAGGGAGGGCAGTGTTATGCCCATGTCGACATCCCTGGCATATACAAGCGAGTGCGTTGCCGAGACCAGCAAGTCAATTGTTTAACAAGATAGATTTGAATGTGAACTCTGCGTGTTCGGACGTATCTCACGATCTGTTTCATCTCATATCTTTTGCGGTGTTCTCTGTTCTGCATTCTGAATTAATAATCTTGTTCATCTTTCATAATACTTGTGTTATTTATTTCGGCGATTCGGGAGTGCGTGTGCGCTTCCGCGAGAGCGACTTCGTGAATCGGCTGCGCAACAATATAAAATAAAGTTATATAATTATAATATAAATAGGGTTTAATATCTGTTACATTATTTGTTATTTCCACGTTATATTCTATTTACATTTGGTATTTGTTGGATTTATGTCACTATCACAAATTTTTAGTGTAACGGTTAAAGCTTGTGGTTATACAGTAACTGAAAAATAATGAATAATATAATATAATTGAAAATTGAGTAATCTTAAATGTAATCAACATGTGCATTAATGAATTATAAAAATTAATTTAAGAATTGTAAGGAATCTGTGGAAATGTAAGGAACTGATTAATAAAAAATGAAATAAAAAATTTATGAATTAATTAATAAAAATTAAATAAAAAATTAATAAACGTTTTAATGAAATGTAAAAAATGTATAATTGAAAAATAATAAATGATGTGAATGAAATCTAAGCTACAGATTTTTTAAATGTACCATATATTATATGTACAATAAACATGGGCATTAAATTTAATGGACAATTTAATGGAAATAAACGAATATATTTAATTTTTAATTAGTGTTTTTTCAATACACTTAATTTTTTAGTTATTACAAATATAAATCTCATTAACATCTAAATAATCTTTTCAGTTACAGAAAATTTAAATTTTATTCACTAAATGAATACAATTAAAGATTAAAAGGACGCTGGAGCTTCCTGTTTTACCACTAAAGTAAACGTTTATGTTCCTGTCAATTATCTTCGACTTACAACTCCTAATTAGTCGCGGCGACCATGTTGGAATCGTGACGTCAGAAGCGAGGAATGACACGTTAATTTATGTTACGTGCCATTTTTAAATAAAGACAATTTGGATGAAACGAATGACGAGATTACTTTAAAACATTTGTAAAAATCGATGAAAACTGTCTTTTCCTCCCTTGATAGTCAGTAAATGGTCGTAAAAGGCACGTAAGGTGAGTCTATATTCGGACAGAAACACATGATTCGACAGCTGTTGAAACGAGTAAAATATATGCTCTTACGTATAAAATTCCAAGATAACTTTCATCGATAATTACGACTTCGATAAGTACGAGACAAGTCACATTTTTACAATTAAACAAATAATAATGAAATGGCATGCAACATATTGTAAATTTCGTTGAAAATCATTTTTCCACGCCTATAAGTTCGGCTATATCGGTTTATCGTGATGCGGCGTTGTAACACATAAATAAGCACGAGCCCATATCCGTGTGCTCGTCTGCAGCGCGCCGAGAGTGAACGAGACAGCGAGCTCCTCACTAATCACTTGTTTCAAGCGACCGAAAATGCTTTCTCGGCAATCTCGGCCGCTCGGCGGCCCTGGGCACCAATAAGAGGCGGGGGGTATATTCTAAACAACATATAAGTTTTAATCAATTGTAGGAATAAAGTGTACCTCTCTCATTAATCCAGAATAGTATAAATCATGTTAAAACAGTTTACGAGATATTTAATTGTTTATTTAATTATTTTTACGATTTTTCATATGCATTATATAATATACCTCTCCTTCATAAACTCAAGTAGCAAGAATAGTTCAATAGAAGTAGAATTTTAAAAAAAATTATAAATCAGCATTTTTTTTCAAAAAAGAAAGTCTCAAAAGACCATCAGAAAAGAAATGCGTATGTTCGAAACTCGAGACTTGTGAAGAAAATATGCGACAAAAAATCGAATAGTTGCAAAAAGCGTTTTTTACTTATAAAACGAAAGATATTGATTATATGAAAAAAAATCGGTATAAAAAAATGTACGTATTCGAAATAACTATAAAATGAGACGTGGAACATTAAGATCGATCTATTACAATAGTTCAGTAGAAAAAAAAATGATGAAGTAATGACGAATAAATCTAGCCCTGAGCAAGCTTGAAAATGTTTATTAATTTTTGCAAAAAGCCATTTGTTCGCTAAAAACCTGTCTGCAGAAAACTTAATTTCTTCATCTTTGAACAGTCGCACAGCAATTTACAGGGATTTTGCTTCTTCAAGAGTTGCACTATCACGTTCACTTAATAACAAAACGATTTTTTTGCAGTTAAACTATTATAAAACTTTAAAAAGTGGGTTTTTTTCCTTATAAAAAAACGGAAATAATTTCGTTAATATGCATCATATCAAATAGTCAAGCATTCAAAATTTGACATTTTTCTACGAATTTAAAAAAAAAGTATTACCTTCCGATCATTAGGAGCCGAAATAATAATTTTTTTTCAAAAACTCACTGTGGCTCTAATTTTTAAGATTAAGAGTTCGGTCTGGCACCAATCTTGGTACCAATTGTCAAGGAAGAATTGAATTTTTGCTGTTGAAAAACTCGAATTTTTTGCTGCCAAAAAAGTTTGTTTAAAACTATTAAAAAATTGAAGAACGCAAGCGAGGCAGTGCGCCGGGAGGAGTGAGGGTAGCAGGATTGATAAAAAAATTAAAAAAAAAAAATTCAATTTTTTTTTATTTAAAACATGTTTTTAATGTTTTATATATGTTTTAAACAGCTTTAGAAAAAAATCGCGTTTAAAACAAAAAAACACCTTTTAAACATATATTTATTATATTTTATTAAAACGTATTTTTACTTTCAAGTATTTTGAAACGTAAATTTCTGAGGTACATTTTAGTATTTAATTACACCTGCTTCCTCATTTTTTTAAAATTTGAGCGTATTATCACATAAATATATGTATATTTGAATGTGTTGTTTGCTATTTAACATTTTATTTGACTGTCTTATAATAGTTTTTTCTTTTAAGTTATGCAAATTTAACAATGGTATTTTGTTAATGTGGTCCTTTACGCGTATTGATTACTCACGGTTTCTTTTTTGAGATTTTTATTTCAAAATAATTATTCCTTGAACTAATTGTAGTTTTAATATTAATCTATAATTTACGTTACTTTAGATTTTGATAGGCTACTGAGCTGCTTATATACAGGATGTTTGAAAAATAATGATAAATCTTCGCATAGGGCAGAATAAATTCAACTGAGGAGAAAAGTATTCTATTATACTATTTTGCAATTTTCGTAATAGTTTACAAACTATTAATTGCTAAAAATTGACGAAAATTAGCCTTCAGTAATTTTTACTCAAATACTATCAACTTTACAGAAAAACTGCAAAAGATAAAAATTGTTTATTTTCTTCTCATAGAACTCCACGAATTTTTTCAGAATTTTTTATTGACTTTTTAGTACATTTTCTCATTTTTACCAATATAAGAAAATACGGTATTAAAAACTGAAAAAATTCTGAAAAAATTCTTAGAACTCTATGAAAAGAAAATTAACAATTATTTCTTGCAGTTTTTCTGTAAAGTTGATAGTAGTAAAATTGAAGTTCGAGTAAAAAAATTATTAAAGATCAATTTTCGGCAATATTTATCAATTAATACCTTGTTAATTATTGCGAAAATGATAGAGGATTTTTCTTCTCAGTTTAGTCCATTGTGCCCCTATGCGAAAGATTTATCATTATTTTTCAAATATTTTGTATACTTAAAGTTATATATGTATGTATATATATATATATACATTTGTATACATGCATATATTCTGCAATACACTCTACTTTTTTGTTAATTTTATAACCAAACTGCTGTTTTCTAAACAAAACTAACTTTTTAAGACTATTTTTATGGAAGGCCACATTATCATCCATGTTTCTCTTCGATTCGCTATTATGCAATATTGTTACATTTATATTAATAATGTCCTAAGTAATAAATATTCGTAATTTCGAGTCCAGAATCAATTCAACAACATTTTAATGAATGTAATTGTTAAGTTTTAAATTTAAATATTTATTATTAACCTAGTAAACCGAGTTATCGTGTAAAATGTAACTGAAGTATCACCTTTCTACTAAATAGTATTAAAAACACATTTAAAAAAAATAACATTTTAAATATTTGTTTTAAATTGTTTTAAAAAAAACATGTTTCATTTAATCTGATGTTTAAAATACGTTTTAAACATTTGTTTAAAAAAAAGTTTTAAACAACCCTGGAGGGAAGCCGGCGCGCAGTCGAGTGGGGTAGATTGATCCGCTCGGCGATTCGCGCATATTTGATTTCGTGTGTTAAAATTTGCTAAATTTATATTTTCTCAGCAATAAATTGACGTGGAAACCTGATTTTTTTTTAATCTGAGATAGTTCGAGATATAAACACGTAGCTTAAATGTTTCGCAAAGTAATCAAGTAATTGTAATCATGAAATTTTTAATTTTTTGTTTCTTGAATTTTTATTTTTTCGGTTTATTATTAAAAAATTACGTTTAAGTATGGAGTGCATGTCTGATTAACAAATTTAAGTCACATTAGCTATGTTTCTTTATTTAACTTGCCGTAAAAAGTATCCAATTAAATGTACGGAATTACCAGTACAAAATTATTTTTATGAATTTAATTGCAGATGCAAATATGACACATGTAAACAAATAATAAATAATTTGCCAAATGTTAGTGTAACTGTTGAATATACAATAGTTGCAAAATATTTTTCATGTAACACTTACTTATAATTTACTTTTATATTTGGAAATTAGTGTTATATCTTTAACAGTTACGCTAATATTTAGCAAATTACTTATTAATTATTTGTTTATATATGTCATATTTGTATCTACAATTAAATTCACAAAAATAATTTTACTTGATAATTCCGTACATTTAATTGTCCAATTGGAGACTTTTTATAGCATATTAAATAAAGAAACATAGCTAATGTGACTTAAATTTGTTAACCAGACATGCGTTCCATACTTAAACGTGAATTTTTAATAATAAAACTGTAAAATAAAAATATAACCGAAAATGTAAAAATTCAAAAAAAAAAAATTTTCTAAACTAAAAATTTCATGGTTACAATTCGAGATTTTTTAAACAGCAAATTCAATTCTTTTTTGACAAATTGATGCCAAGACGGAACTCTTAATCTTAAAAACAAGATTTTACAGTGATTTTTTGAAAAAAAAAATTGTTATCTCGGCTCCTGATAATCGAAGAGTAATCTTTTTTTTTAAATTCGTAGGAAAATGACAGATTTCGAATGCTTCATACGGCTATTTGATATGATGCATATTAATGAAATTATTTCCATTTTTTTATACGGAAAAAGATATTCATTTTTGAAAGTCGTTTTATAATAGTTTAACTGCAAAAAATCATTTTGTTATTAAGTGTTCGTGATAGTGCAATTCTTGAAGAAGAAAAATCACCCCTATAAATTGCTGTGCGACTCCTCAAAGATGAAGAAATGAAATGAAGAAATGAAATTTCCGCAGACAGGTTTTTAGTAAAACAAATAGCTTTTTGCAAAAACTAATGAACATTTCAGGCTCGTTCAGGGCTAGATTTGTTTGTCATTACGAGCCCTACATTTTACGAGAATTTCAAAGACGCTTTACGTTTAAATCTCAATGAAGAGAGCGAGTGAAATAAAGACCTTTTATGGTGTTTTTAAATTTTTTTTCTACTTAATTAATAGATCGATTTTAATGTTCCACATCTCATTTTGTAGGTATTTTGAATACCTACACTTTTCATATGGAACTTTTTTTCATACAATCAATATCTTTCGTTTTATAAGCGAAAAATGCTTTTTGCAACTATTTGATTTTTTCGCATATTTTTTTCACAAGTTTCGAATCTCAAACATACGCATTTCTTTTCTTTCGAAGATTTTCCTGAAGAAAAATGCTGGTTTATAATTTTTTCCGGTAAAATTCTACTTCTGAACTATTCTTGCTACTCGAATTTATGAAGGAGATATGCGCATAAAAAATCGTAAACAACTACTATTCTTGCTACTCGAATTTATGAAGGAGATATGCGCATAAAAAATCGTAAACAACTAAATATATCCCAAACTGTTGCGTTTTAACATGATTTATTCTATTTTGGATTAATGAGATGGATTAATACTATTATTGCAATTTATTAAAATTTATATGTTATTTAGAATGCTCCTCGCTTCTTATTAATGCCGGGAGCTGCCGAGCAGTCGAGATTGCCGAGAAAGCATTTTCGGTCACTTGAAACAAGCGACTAGTCTGAGAAGGAGCTCGCTGTCTCATTCACTCGCCGAAAGCGACCACACGTACATGGGCTTGTGCTTGAATGTATGATTACCGGTTTCGCCAGACTGCCGTCTGACTGTTTCTGTGTCGCTACCGTCAACGCAGAGTTCTTGCCTGAATAGTCAGGAGCCTTAATTATCTCACTTTCACAACTTTCCGTGCGCTTTATGTACCACGTTCGTAGAGGTGATCCATAAGAATCCAGCGTGATCTCGGGCATTACGTGCGAGATCAGAATGTTGAGGATCTTACGCTTGATTCTGCTTTTTCCTTTTTTTCATATACTTTTTTTAAATAAATAACGTTATTAATAAACATATTATTCCAAATATATTTTTGTAAAACTATAGAAATTATACATGTACTTCAGTGTGCTCGGAATTAATTGCACATTTCGGGTCGATTTCTGAAGTGCTGCCTACTTTTTCCTCACATCCACTCAATACTCAATGACCAAACCGCTGAATCGCACGCGGACATGCACCTCAGGAGCGTCGCAGTATAAGAAACAAGCTGCGACTATACTTTCCATCAAATTATCATGAAAATATTTTCTTTTCTACATAATTATTTTCTTAATAGTGGTGATTGAATATCATATTAATAAGTAAATGCATTTTACAGAATGTAATGTACTTTTAAAATATTACTTTATTATTTTTATGATACATTCGGTTTTTTTTTCAAAGAGCTACTGATTACGCTTTTGTGCTGAAAAGAATGTAATATAGAATTGTAATATAGAATTTTATTTTACCACGTCATATAGCTGGTCGTCTATTGTATCTTTTTTAGTGGAATAAACTTGGAGAATGCACTTAAAAGACGCATCAATAATAGAACTTTAAAGATAATAGAGAGTTTTTGCAATAACATCGATCCAGATACGGTGAATGCTGAAATCCTTTTCTTAATTAATCGCTAAGAAGAAGATAACATGACCATGGTATCGATTATGTATCTTTTTTCCTAGGTCGAAAACGTAAAAAGTGAAAATTTTTTTGTATGTATGTGTGTATATATACATGCGTGACTGTAGAAAACAATACGTTATACGAGTTAATCAGCTGTAACCCGCGTTCACAGTATGGTATTGCCGCGCAGTATTATTATTGTCAGTTCAATGTAGTGTAGTAATGTTCTACACACACCCATATATATGTGTGTATATATATATATATATATATATATATATATAAAAGTGATATTTTTACGAATGACGTAAAAATACTAACCTTTCCTATTCTGACTTTATAGGGTATCTTCCAACAAGAGACACAGTGTGACGCGGGATGACACGGTGCATCATTACAATCTTGTTGTTCGCCAATGTACAAGTATGAGAAAATCACTGTGTTGTACTGAGTGAGTGGCTTGCTAGAAAACATCCATAACCTTCTCTTACCGAAGACAAACATTTTCTGCTATTATATTTTTTCTATTTTGTGGACACAAAACTATATATATATATATATATATACACACACAAAATATATATATATATATATGTACACTATATAGCAGAAAATTGTCTGTATCTCTTGTTGAAAGGCACCCTATAAAGTCAGAATGGGAAAGGTTAGTATTTTTACGTCATTCGTGAAAATATCACTTTTATTTATCATACAAGTGATATAGTTAAATGTTATAACCGTAAATTGTGCTTTGCCTAATTATGATCCAATCTCAGATGCGTTCATCGTGGGCTGACTATTTTTAATTTACTGCCAGAGGCGTTAATCGTGAGCTGGCGAGCTATAACAAAATGCCACAGCCATAAATCGTACTTTGGCTAGTTATATACAAATGTCAGAGACGTTTATCGTGGGCTGACCATTTTTAATTTACTTCCAGAGGCATTTCGATTATCAAATCTGGTGAAATACGATGCTTGCGGAACCAATTTGTAGAATTTTGCGTCTGCAATTGAAAAAATGTGAGTGGATGCATTGTCATGATGGAATCAAAAGCTAGTTGCTTGACACGACCGAAACAAAGAAACTAATATTTGAAAATACATGTGTCTGAAATTTTAATGGTAATCCTATGAAAAATCAAACTTTTCTAAAATTATAGCAGTTCGATATTTGTGGGATCATTTCTGTATTAGATCGAGAACTTTTCGAATTTATATCCCAGTATAAGTCAACATATCAAATAATGTGTATTAGAATTTACAATAATAGAGTTTATAATAAAAATAGTATGTTTCATTAAAAAAAATTGATGTGATCTTGATCTGACTTTGCAGACGTTACTGAAGGTCAAACTGAATATCAGTAAATAGCTTCTTTGAAACCTTACAACTTTTGTCTGAAACGTTTCTTTCAATTCACACTCCTTCACGATTAGTTATAGTCATCTTTATGTTCAGCATAAATCCAGGGTCTTTTTGGACACCCTATATAATATATATGTATACGTATATATTATATGTATACGTATATATATGTGCTATACATATATATAACATACATGGTCAACAGTCATATGCATAATTTTCATACTGTATGTCTATGAAATGTATATAAGTATATCATATTCAAAGGATTTTAGTAAATGTATACATTTATTGGTCAATGTATACATTGACTATTATATATAACAGCAAGCAATTACAATATGTATATTTTTACTAAGTGAACACTGTGACATAAATATATCTTCGGATGCAAACATGTATTTGAAATATTGAGAATGTGCATTAATTTTAAGAGATTTTTTTGGTAAAAATACGGCTTTATTATGAAAAAATAGTTATAAATTGATCATTCAAAATATTGTCCATCACTAGCCACTACTTTTTTTCATCTTTCCTATTGGTAATAGGTAGATTCCATGTAGAAAGAACGACACTTCTTTTGAGGCTATCCATGAATCGACTCATTTTTTTGGTATCTTCATAAGAATAGCGCTGCTCAGACAGGCCACGAGTCATCGATCGACATAGATGATAATCGGAAAGAGCAATATCTGGAAAATATGGTGGATGTGATAGGACATCTCAGTTAAGCGCTTCTAACGTTTCCTTGATCATGTTTCGCAACATGTGGCCGAACGTTGTCGTGCTTTAAAAATCACTTTGTCGTGTCTTTTCGCAGTGTCTAATCTGGCCGTTTTTGCTTCAATGGTCGGCTCAATTGCATCAATTTTATTGTTGGTAGCGTTCCCTAGTGATAGTTTCGTTGGGTTGGAGCAACTCATAATACACTATAGTTTATTCCATCAAATACAGAGCATAAGCTTAGCGCCATGAATATTTGGCTTTGCCGTCGATGTTGATGGTTCGCCTGACCTGCACCATGATCTTTGCTTTTCGGATTATCGTAACGTATCCATTTTTCATTACTCGTCACGATACGATGTAAAAAACTTTTTCTTTTGTATCTTTGAAGCAACAATTCGTTTTGCGTTTTTCGATGTCCCTCGGCTTCAACTCGTACAGCACCCAATTTCCTTGTTTTTGAATCATTCCAATGTCCTTCAAACGTTTGGAAATCGTTGATCGATCAACATTTAATGATTCTGCAAGTTCTTCTTGCATTTGACTCAGGTCTTGATCGAGTAAAGCTTTCACTTCCTCATCTTTAAATTTTTTCCTGGACGCAAAGGCTGACCTGGACGTTCCTTGTCTTTTGTATTAAAATTACTTTTTTTGTAGCGTCGAAATCAGTACTCATATGTTGAAACCGATGGAATATAATTACCATAAGCTTCCGACAGCATTCGTTGACTTTCAGCAGCATTTTTCTTCAAATGGAAGTAAAAAAGCAAAGCTTCCCGTAAATTGCGTTTTGTTGGCACAAAATTCGATATATTCAATGCTCAAAAAAGCAATGTTGTTTATATTTCGGCAAAATGACATATACTGAAAATTAAAACCACATGATGGTACTTTGGACATGAAGGTAGCAACAATATGGCTCGTTGCGATAGTACTATCTCTTGAAAATCCTTTAAAATTAATGCACACTCCCAATACTTGTATATATGTGTAATAACACTTCTTCCTTTGTTCCCAACGCCATTTTAACTTAGGATTGTCGCCATTGTAACATGTATTGTCAATACATAAATACATTGCACATACATATGTAGCTATTTCATCTCTTTTTACGTCTAATAGACCTTCTATAATAAGCCATTATAGTATAAAAAAATGATGTACACACATTACAAAACATAAAATATATTTTCGTTATCTTCGTGAAAGTTAGATGTTCGTTATTTTTGCAAATTTGTTTAAAAAAATTTATATAATAAAAAAACCAATATATTGTACTACGAAATGAACTACCATCTACTTGCGTTTTTTTTCTCTCTTTTTATTAATGGACTTTCAACACATTTACTGATAAGAATTTTTTTATGACTACTTTGATTCTTGATAAAAATGGCTCGCAGCATACTATACGGAATGATGAATACGGGATTAAAAATTATAATAGTATTGTAATACCATGTACATATTTTTGGTTTAGATGTTGAAATATTACGATTACATTGAAAATGACTCGATCGGAGTCGAAACGTTTGTTATTAATTGTAATTGTTTATATGAATTTTTAATGTTAATTTAAATTAAAGTTCTTTGCTACATTACTGGCTCTTTGCCCTTCTTTTGTATCACATTGATAAAATATATTTCTAATATCCATATACGTGTGTAGCTACGTCATCTCTTTTTTGTTACGTGTAACAAAAAGAGATAGAGTAGCCGCACACGTAATTAGACATATGTGCAATATCTATGTATTAACAATACATGTTACGTCTCTAAAATGACATTGAACAGGGAAAGACATTACTACAGTCCTGTATCGATGTACATACACTGTCAGTATTCAAAATTCTTAATTTACGTTACAGATTCTGACAATATTAGTAGACTTACCTCTTTAGCAAAAAGAAATGAAGTAGTTATATATGTGCAGTATATGTATTTATGTGACACATTTTGACACATTATATAATCTAAATGGCATTGGACCATAACGAAAAATGCCACTACGACTGTCAGTAAAATCTATATTTTACGTCACATATATTACAGATTTTTAGTATTGACAGTGTGACTTAGAACGCAATCATATTTCAGACTGCGTTTTGTCTAAATGCTCACACATAACATGTGAACAAACCGAGCAATTGAAAATAACGCGCGGCTAGAAACAGCTGGAAACCTGAGTATTCACAGCATTCACAGCGCATGAAAGTAATGAGAGCCTGAGTCTCCAGAGGGCGTAAGCGGACGATACAAAATCGATTTTATCGACCTCGATCAAGTTCGGCCGTCATTCCAGCATCTTTTTAATATAAAGTTTAAGAATGTTTTTTCTAACAGTGTACGATTAAACTTATAAACTTATACGATTAAACTTATAACAGCAAAAAACATGTAAAAAAAAGACTTCAGACAAATATGTCATTTTTTAAATATACATGTAAAAATAATACATCTGGTTTTATAATGTAGCGACTATCTATGCGAGCTTACACTGTACCTTCAAGTGTACACGTATTAACACGTCAAAAAATAACACTCCGATAAAATATAGCATAAGACAACGCGATAGCTTCGACGAAGTGTGTCTCGAAGCATAATTAAATAGAAACATCGTTTAATAAAACAAGCGAAAAGGACGATCAGCATATACTTTGCGTAGTGCTCTAATTAATTACACAGCTTAATCTAATTGTGTTAAAACGTATTTAATCCGGCTAAACAATGTGATTTATAACGATAAGAAATATGTAATGAAAACTTCAGTTAAAATAACATTCTTAGATAGTGTAAGCGCAATGTGGCACACATAGGTCCGCCATGCCAGGCGGTGCTATCTTTCTCCTCGCCACTGTCGAGTGACGGACCGTGCTACGAATTCGCGTGGCGCGGCTTCACCGCACATTGGCTTATACGTTTCCTTTTTTAATTCGAAAATACAGCAAACTTCTCAAAATGGTATAAGACTTTTTTGTTTCCCTTTGATCCCTTCTACTCCCCAATGCGGTACCTACTCTATTTTCGAGACACCCTATATAAAATTATAAGTGGATCATTAAAAGTGGATTAAAAATGGATAGAATAAAATGGTAGAATATACTTGACATTTTGTTGCTCATATTGATCAATCAATGTAACAAAATTAATGTCTTATTTCTTTTGTTATAGGGTCATTTAGGCGATCAAGATTTCTATACGCTTCTAGGCATGGAAAGACCAGAACTAATTCACATGATAGATTGTGGTTGGAATAGGCAACTTTGTACATGGTGGCGTGATCGTGGTTACACAGATGTATTTGCTAATTATTCAGAATGCCATTCGGAAACCAAATTGTGGCATGGAAATTGTAATACTCCTATACCTGATGATAAATGATGCATTATCTTTTGACACAGTAAACATTGGATATATGAACTAAAGAAAATGATGTTACGAGATAGGAATAACAAAATGAAAATATTAAGGAATTTTAGCTAAAGTAATATATGACAATTTCTTTTTACATTATATAATAAATTCAAAAAATTCTAGTTTCATCATTTTATCATTATAAATAATGATAAAAAAAATGAAAATGTCTCTTCTTTCTCTGTTCTTTTTTTCTCTCGTTTTGTTTACTGTTTTTTGGGAAGGCTATGTTTAGTATTTAATAACTCAGAGGGTTGCATTTATTATATGTATATTTTTATTATATGTATATTATTATATGTACATATAGAATGCTTTTCAATTGCTTAACACATCTTAACACAAACGTACACAGGAATGCACAAAGTGTATCATTGTGCACGATTCAATTGGAACAGAATGTGTACGCTGTGCATGGTTGAGATTTGTTTCGGATAGAGTTAAATTAAATGTAGCTTTTTCCGCCTTTATTTTTTATTAAATAAAAAAAAGTAAAAGTGCCGGCCACTCAACGTCTTCCAACCTCATTTATAACCGCCACAGTTAGTAACATGTAATTGTCACTAAAAACTTATAAAGCTTATACAGCCCTCGACTAAGTACAGATGTGTAGCGTTGTGTCGATGATAACGGACAATTGGAACGCAATTTGTGTCGCTGTGTACATGAAAATGTCTAGGGATATTGTAATTGGAAAGCATCCATATTTTTATTATATGTAAGTATATATTTTTTATCATATTACAAGGGGTTTCATTTTAATCTATTCTGTCAATTTTCTTCGAAGTTTGCAACCGCACTTACGAGCGTGGCGCAACTTCGTCGCACACTCACAGCTAAGATTTTCGTAAACGATCGGATGACGGATGGCGTTAAACGAAACGTGACAGAAATGTGTCTTCATGCGGCCGCTCTTAAGGGCGACACACGATCATAAACAATAGTTGGGCGCCAGGCACGAGCGAGCGTGCCACTCTCTCGAAATTACGCGATATTTTCTTTATGCCATATTCTCATGAGTTGTGAATGTCGACGGACTCTCAACCGGTAGCTCAGCCTCGGAAATGGCAGAGGGGGCGGTTCGCGGTCGAGGATAGCGAATCGTTTGGAGGAGCGAATAGGGGCGAGAATAAAGTACACACGAATCAACAATAGCAAAAGTAACAAATATATTAAATACATCTTCGACTTGCATTTACATCTGGCGATACAATCGAGACGATAAGGTCTACTTGAGCGCGATAGCGGATTCACGCAGGCTCCGAGGCTTTACGCTAGATGTATCAACTTCGTTAGATTATCGCGACACGAACTCACGCCACACGGGGATACTCTCGCGAATTATACGAACAAGACTTCGTCGCCTCGAAAATACTAGGGAATTCGGTAACGATGGTAGCGTGGACACGGCGTGACCTCACGCCGCTCAGCTGAGATGCTGAGAAGGCTCGAATACGTGCAAACTGGACATTACGCAGTCTCGATACGACAGAAAACGCACAATTACCAATTGCTATTATAAATTGTCGTTAATGGCTATGACACAGAGGGCCGACGCCCTAATAGACATGCATATCTTGACACGCTACAGACGCTTGAGACGACACGATACGCGACAATACTACGGTACGGAACTCGACACAACATATGATCCGCGGCAAAAAACCGACAACGAGTGACGAGGCTGTGACCTTGGCGGACGCAGTAGGATGATCCCGACGATAAGGGTCGTTCCGGGAGGCGACACGCGTACTTGAAATCTCCGAAAATCTACCGCACGGCAATGCCACGTGCACTCACTATCATACACCCGACAGAATTCCGATAAAACTACGCTTCCCAGACGTGGAAACCGGCGACTTTACAATTGTGACGCTCGTCTCACCGTGACTCCCTCGCAGGTGCTCGTCCGGATCGACATTGGAAAGCTCTCGTCTCCTTCGTGTTTTCCCACGTGCTTTCGCCAAGCGGGCCACAGCTCAAGTGCCGGGCGCTAATCTCGGGCGCACGCAGGGCTCGTTATCTCCGCGAGGGGGCCTTATCGCGCCTGATTGGCGCGTGGCTCCGCAGCTCCGCTAATCGCGGGAACCGCGTCATGCCCGTGTCGCATGTCCTGATGCGCGAAATTCGAGAGATCGCGGGAGTCTTTTTCGGGCCGCCTCATGGCCTCGAGATGCCTATTCGGGGCTCTCGCCGTCCTTGGGGCGTAGAGTGGCCTTCCCCCCCCGTCATGCCGTTCCAACTCTCGGTCCGCTTTGCACCTGAAGGGTGCGGTAGGAAATGCCTTGCGACAACAAAAAGGGCGTAATAATGAAGGATATCACCTGCGTGCAACCCGGGGTCAGGTGTCGTGCGCCCCCGGCGGGTCCGTCAGTAACGGTCGCCTCTTGACTCCCATTCCTGGTCGTTCTTCCTCCTCTTCTCTCCGGTGAGATGGCGTCATTCTGTCAAGGTCGCGGGAGTCGCTGGCCTCTGTGACCCTCGGTACGGGAATACACAGAAAACGGAAAACGAAAACAGCGACGCGGAACGCGTGAGGCACGCAAGCGGGAACGTCGCGGGAAAAAAAGCGCAGGTGCGTCCGCCCCCCAAAATGTGAGAGGACTCAGGACACTAGACTGCACTGTTCGGTCAGGCCATGCGGCCCTTGTGACGGACGGAAAACGTCACGTCACAAGTTATAGATAATACAAAATAATATAAAAAAAGTTTTCGATGAAAATAAACCAGGTTCGATAACATGAAGATTATTTGTTAAATGTAAATAATTTTGTCACATAATATGAATTCTTTCATTGTTCTGCATATGAAAATATTAAAATAGGAATATCGAAAAATTAATAATTTACGATTCATTTATTTTATGTCTATTTTATTCTAATAAATTTTGATATGAAATATTTTAATATTTCATAAATTATTAATTTTTCGATAACTGTATCTTAATATTTTTATGCGTAGAATAATAAGATTAGTTCCTGTAAAGAAGATAAATTATTTTGTGTAAACAGGATAAACTGTTTCTTAAAAAAAAACCTGCAAATTGCATTATTCTTCTTAGAAACAATTATGTATTTTGTTTTTATTTAAGGTGATTCTACAGAGCCAAGCTCAAACTCTGACGAAATCACCAAAGGTCGCGCCGCGTGCGGCGCATCGATATGTCTTTATATGTATACTATCACATCAAATTTCACGCAACCTATGATACACGCAGTCGCACATTCGTGTTAATTTTCATATAACAAATTCATCGCGATAAAGCGTCTAACTCTAATTCTAAGAACTCGACGTTATTTATTCGTGTAAATTACGTCTGGGAATCACTATTTCGTACAGGTTGCGAAGTTTTCATATCACTCAACAAGTTTTCATATTACTCATTGTGTTGACACGACTTGACTGCTGAGATACAATGTTATATTAAGAAATGATAAAAAATATATCAAATTTGAAATTTTTGGTCGTTCTCGGCATAGACTCCACTTCCCAGACACGTATTAATGTGTATACTTTAATCCTGGAAAAGATTTTCGAATCGGTGAAAGAGGAAAACAATTTTTTTGTTATACAAAAATTTGTTATACAAAAATTACATGATTTAATCGGTAAAACAGGAGGCTTTAGGATCTCCTTAATTAGATAATAAGCGCGCGCTTCGCTTAGATTCTTATTAAATAAATAAGGAAAAAAATCATTATATAAAAAATTATTTTTATTAAATTTTTATAATTTTTAGAAATTTTTTTTTAAATATTTTTATTTTTTTTCATTATTCCTGTATATAAGCGTTAAAACTTAAGTAATAAGCGAATGGACTAATCAGAATTGTTTTTAAAATAATCGTGAACAAGTACAGATCACAGTAGGTCATATATAAGAAAATAATTTTCTTTCGTACTTTTTACAGAAAGAAAATGACAGAATGCTATCACTTCCACATCACTTTGCGGTAGATAGTATGATACGTTTTTTTTTATAGCTTTCCCCATTAGGCCTACTTCGATTTACTATATAACATAAGACGCCGGAAGCCCGAGGATAATTGAAGAACGGTAACATTACCAATAATTAATAAAAATTTACGATTCTTAACATAAATATTTCGATGATTTATTACTAAATTCGTGATTTTTTATTATATAACTGCTGCATAAATGAGTACGCATATTTTTAATGTTATAATATCCTATATATTGCTGAAAAATTACAATTTTTTCTGTGGTATTATCATTTATATTGATAATAAAATTCGGATGATAACATTGAAATCACAATTTTAAATATAAATCGAGTATTATTGAGTTTTAAGCATATATGCATGTCTACGAAAATAATAAATGATTATATGTCTACGAAAATAATAAATGATAATTAGTATCGTTTTATAAGTTTCTTATTCTTAATCACTTAAATTCAACAGTTAGGCATACTTCCATAGGCACTGACTGTCTTTAACAGTATCTGGCAGTGATGCGAATTCCGGACCGCTTGCAGCACGCGATCAGCGTCACCGGTCTGGCGCAACCGGTAGCAACACAAGCATGAGCCCGTATCCGTATGACTTGATTAGTTAGAGGCGTGCCGATTATATCGCTTTGTCCTTTTTGCACTACGTTCTTATTGCTTGCCTTGTCGGCGCGCTGAGAACGAAAGAGAACTTTGCTGTTTCATTCAAGCAAGCGTCGAACAACCGAAATATGCTTTCTCGGTCTCTCGGCTTTCGGCGTCAGGCGTGTAGGCATGGAGGCATGGGAACGTTCTAGATAACATATAAGTTTTAATAAATTGTAATAATCGTATACCCCTCTCATAAATCCAGAATATTATAAATCGTATCAAAACACGATAATTGATGGGAAATTAATTGTTTATGATTTTCCATTCATGTTATGTATCACGATCATAAATTCGATCCGCAAGAAATTGACGTAGTCGAGCGAGTAAGGTGAGATCGGAAATAAGTACTATAATTAAATATAAGTACTATAATTAAATAGTAGTAAACATATATTAGGTCAAATATATTTTCATATAATTTTTGAAATTTTTCGTATGTATAATTTTTAAGCAATAGTTGTAGGAAAAAATCGATTCGCTTTTCAATAAGCAAATAAAAAATTATTTTAAAATTACACAACATATGAAGGTTTTCAATTATGCACTACAAAATTATATTAGTATCAACTTTATTTATATTATTAATAATCTCGTTTTCATTTTGTTTCTCGTTTAAATTTTGTTCATTAACAGAATTTTAAATGCGGATGTGATAGTTAGAAAGAAACATTTTATACAAAATATGGATCGACACAAAGCGTATTTGTCATAAACGCAACATCATTAAACATGTTTTTTTTAATAATAGAAGTCAAAACGTGGTTAAACTTAAAACAATGTGATTGAAAAGGCATACACCACGAGCGCAAGATGTTAGTAGCGAAATATTTATATTTTAATAGATTACCATACAATAAAAATAATACAATAAAATAGACGTTTCGGCCTTATATCAGGCCATCTTCAGTATTACAAAATTAATGTGTGTTACAACTTTCATACATGTTGAGAACACCTAATTTCGAATAAATTTTATTCACGTTATAATAATGAGATAAAACATTTTTCACGCTCAATTACAATTATATTTTCGAAGAGTTTGACGCTCAGGTTATTATTATAAATTTTTTTAGTCCATAAAATCATGTAAAGTATTCCAGCCAATTGTCGTTTTTTTGTCACAACAGTTAGTCGAACTTATTGAAACACCATTTAATTTCCAGATTCTATTAAATGTGAAATTTATTAATAATGTTAATAGCTCTTTAATTGAAAAAAATTAATTTAACTGTGATATATATATATATATAAATTATGATACCTGTGTTAACAATAAGTTGAGTTGTGGAATCCAAGACTTGGGAAACTATATTGAACTGCTCAAGAGTCGAAAACAAAATATCTAAACTCTAATCATGAAAGACGATTTATATATAATTTATGTCCCGCGAATGGAAAATTCTAGAATTATGTGGAAGAAGTTATGTTTAACAAGGGCAAGTATGCTTCTAGAAATTTTTCCGTGTCATTTTGTTTATTTATGAAGATCATTTCTGACGTTAGTCTCTTTAAAAGAATGATTCTATATCTAATATCTGAATATTATCCCAATTAAATTTGTGACAATATTCAAATTGATGTTGTGAGACCACATTGTGAGCGCTATTTAATTTTTTAAATTAGTTTTATGTTCATTTATTCCAGTTTTAACTTTCCTTTTAATTTGGCCCACGTAAGAGAGATGTTTTTTTATATGAATCTTTTAAGTCGAATACATATCATACATGTCGAATCATTATTTTTCCTATAATTTTTTATTTTAAGGTACACGAATAATTGCAATTGTTATACGAAAATATATTATTTGACCTTATACAGATAATTAATTAAACTACTTGTATCACGAAAGTATATTAAGGGGAAAAAAAGAAAAAAACATTTTCGCGTGAGACTATCAGCGAGACTGTCCGCGCATTTTATTTACTCAGCCACATCGATTAATTGAGTTTGACGTTTACTAATGCAATATAGAATCCACACGATGAATACTCTCGTGTTCTCGTATTCTCAAGAATCTCGGGTCGATGCAACGCGCGATATTATTATAAAAATATCACTCTCTTTCTTTACTTTCCTATATTTTAAATATTAATCGAAATAAAGTGAGGTGTTTAGAAATTATTATAGTGCATACTTCTACGAATTACGCAACATTAAAATTTGTGAAAGTATCTCGGCCAATATGTATGTCTTTTAATTTAAGATGTTATGTTATGTTATAATGAAATTAATTGTAGCACTTTTAATTACATTATAACTTATAACGTAAATTATTTAAAAAATATTGTACTGTTACTTTCATTTTATTTATTTTAAATAACGTACATATTGTTGTTCAAAAAACCGCGAGAAGGTGGTGGTCTCTTCCGTCAGGAGGGAAATGTAAAAAATTATTATTATATAAAAATAAATATAAAATTCATAAATAAATTTACAATATATTTACATTTACAATTATTGTCAAAAAATAAATGTAAAAAATTAATTTTTTACATTTCCCTGGATGTGCGTGCGTGCGTGCGTGCGTGCGTGCGTGCGTGCGTGCGGGCGTGCGTGCGGGCGTGCGTGCGGGCAATGTATGAGATATTATAGCATCATGAATGTGCAATATGCATACTTGCTTTTAGAACATTTGTATAAGAAAAAATCAACAATTTAATGATATGTAATTTCAACCGGATACATTCTCGGATATTAATGATATCTGAGTATCCGGTCGGATAATATCGGATACTAGAAATTTTCTATTTATCAAAGTAATTTTGATATTCAATCTTCGCTTACGTTAAAATAATAAATTGTTTGCACTAACCTTCCATCGCGTCGTCTTCTTTCGTTTATTCCGTGCAGCTCCTTCACGCGGTGTATACATGTGTATGTAAGTCGCGTTCGCGAACTAATAAATAAGGTTTAATAATCCAGGTTTTGCCGCAACGATGCGCTATATATTATTGTTGATTTTTGCTCGCATGGTCGCAAGCAATATCGCCACATCATTTTCAATATTAGCTATAATATTGAAGGTAAGGTGAAATTTCACACAATATACATATACACACACAAATATACATTGCATATTTAAATATTTAGTTATATATTTAGTTAGCATAGCAATATAGAGGCAATATGTGACAAATTAATTAAAAAACGTAAGCGAAGTTTTTCAGAAGCTTGGCTTACAGACGAAAGATATAAATTTTGAATACGCGAAGTATCATCTGATAGTAGTATGTATTACTACAATGTGTACAATAAAAATTATTCATGCGATTCAATATATGTTTCGCGACATGCGAATTCTGCGTGTCATAAAAATAATCTTGAAAAGAATACATTTGTCCATTAATGACGATACTTCAATTCATTCATCATCTATTAACGATACTTCAATTAAAACATGTAACAATACATCAACATTTAAAAAGAAATAGTTGTATTTTGAGCAGTTCAAATGTTGGTTATGTGAAGCGCCATGATGAAAATTTATTTTATTGTTTAATCTGTGACAAGTATCTTACTACTCATTTATCTCACATCTAAACAAACGTAAAAGTTCTTTTAATGAGACAAGTGAATCGAATGAAAATTTAAATGTACAAAATAATGAATCGCTTTTGTTATTCGAGCAGCGTATAAAAGAAGCAGAAATAAGATTTGCCACATTAATCACGGAAAAAAATATTGCTCATACAACTGCAAATGAGATTCTTAGTTTGTTCCAATATATTGGAAAGGATCCTAATGTATTACAAAGGATGAAAATGAGTCGTAAAAAAATGTACAAATATTATTACAAACGTTTCGAGTCCAGTTGAAACGGAACGTGTTGTGAACAACATTCAGAACACAAAATTTATAATATTTATCGATGAAACATCTGCTATTTGTAATGACAAGTGGATGATTTTTCTTGTTCAATACATTCAAAAACATTAGATAATCGAACGCAATTAGTTAAATTAATTGATATTGATTAGTTAAATTAATTGCTAGAGATTGCAACGCAGAAAAATTGTATGAAGCATTTAGAAATGTGGACATTACAGATACCATTTACAAATATTGTTGCCTTGTCATGCGATAATGCGTCTGTCATGACAGGGAAACATTTGTCGTTAAAAAAAAATTGGAACAAGTATGTCCACGTTTTTATTAACATTCCCTTGCCATTCCTCCGCGTTAGTAGCGAATGCTGCGTGTAATAAAATATCCGATTTTTGCGAGGAATTTATTAAAAAGATTGCTAGATATATTAACGGTAGTCCAAAACGATCAGCTGTATTTACTGAATTTTGTGAATGTTTTCAAGAAAAAAAGTTTTAAAATATTAAAATTATGTGATACGCGCTGGCTTTCTCGCTATTTTTGTGTTGAAAGATTTTTAGAATATTGGGATACAATAAGATATTTTCTTTATGAAATAGTTGTAAGCGAAAAAGCATGTCTTGCCAAAGATTTATTGTCTATAATGGATAATGTAGAGACAAAAGCTTATTTTCTTTTCTTACAATATATTTTAGATTTTTTTTAGCAAATTTAATGCACATTTTCAGTCATTAGAAACACGAATTCATGAATTGCAACCAAAATTTTTAACATTACCTTATAAAATGTGCCAAAATTTTTTAAAGAATGAGCATGTACAATGTTTTTTTGTACATATACTGTTTTCTTTAAAGAAAATCAAAGAAATCTTGATGAAATTAATTTAGGAAATGTCAGGAATATCTTAACGAATTAATGATGCAAGGATACTAAAATGTAGTTACAAAGCAACTGCTTGATGTTTTACGTGACTGCTGCTGAAGAAATTCGTAAAAGATTGCCTGTAAACGATATTTTTTTATCAAAATTAAATGTTTTTTGGCCTTCAGTATGTTTACAAGATACTGATAAAGAAACATCATTCAGCAATGTTTTATTCGTAGCTCAAACTATCGGTGGTTTCGATGAAGAAAGACTTTAAAGAAAGAATGGCAAATTTGCATTGTTATTAGATTTTGCATTACAGAAGAAAATCAGTTTCGCTAAATTAAGATTCGATATGTGGAAACAAATTTTGTAATCTCAACATCCAAAGAACATCGATAAATATTCAAACTTAACAAAACTTTTAAATGCTGTACGATCCCTTCCAAATTCAAATGCCGACGCGGAGAGAATGTTTTCCTTCTTAACTGATTTGAAAACAAAAAAACGCAACAAATTGTCGTCAGTTTCTGTTAATGCCGCTTGCATTGTGAAATCAGCATTAAAAGCGAGAGGAGAAACTTCTTTAAGTATGACTATCGAAACATTTGTCTCGTATATCGACGAACATATTATACAGTAGTGTTGCTAAAAAAAAACGCAGTACTTTAGGATTACGTGCTGCTGATATTGCTGGTCCCTCGAGAATGGATTAAAAATATTAAATGTAAAATTTAAATCTTTGTAAAGTTCCGTAAGGATATAACGTTTAAAAGCGTATTAAAAATATTGTTCGCGATGGTATGACGTTTATGAATCCAATGAGTGAAACGTCTAAGGTCGACACATACAGCAATATTAAGATTTCTTTAAAAGTTCTTTAAGAAGCATCTTCAAAATATTTCATAAAGAACTTTCAGAGATATCTTATATAAAGTTGATCTTGCGTTGATTTTAGACATCTTACTCATTGGGAAGGAAAAAATCAGCGTATTAAAATTTCCGGACATAACACTTAAAAATATTGTCACGCACGCACGCATGCCCGCACGCCCGCACGCCCGCACGCACGCCCGCACGCACGCCCGCACGCACGCCCGCACGCACGCCCGCACGCACGCACGCCCGCACGCACGCCCGCACGCACGCCCGCACGCACGCCCGCACGCACGCACGCACGCACGCACGCACGCACGCACGCACGCACATCCAGGGAAATGTAAAAAATTAATTTTTTACATTTATTTTTTGACAATAATTGTAAATGTAAATATATTGTAAATTTATTTATGAATTTTATATTTATTTTTATATAATAATATTAGGTGTTGGAATTAATTCGTAGCGTTTTTTAATGAAAGAATGTTATTTATTTCACATGAGCATTAAAAAATACATTAATGAAAGTACTTCCTATCACTTGTAAAACGCTACGAATTAATTCCAACACCTAATAATTTTTTACATTTCCCTCCTGACGGAAGAGACTACCACCTTCTCGCGGTTTTTTGAACAACAATATGTACGTTATTTAAAATAAATAAAATGAAAGTAACAGTACAATATTTTTTAAATAATTTACGTTATAAGTTATAATGTAATTAAAAGTGCTACAATTAATTTCATTATAACATAACATAACATCTTAAATTAAAAGACATACATATTGGCCGAGATACTTTCACAAATTTTAATGTTGCGTAATTCGTAGAAGTATGCACTATAATAATTTCTAAACACCTCACTTTATTTCGATTAATATTTAAAATATAGGAAAGTAAAGAAAGAGAGTGATATTTTTATAATAATATCGCGCGTTGCATCGACCCGAGATTCTTGAGAATACGAGAACACGAGAGTATTCATCGTGTGGATTCTATATTGCATTAGTAAACGTCAAACTCAATTAATCGATGTGGCTGAGTAAATAAAATGCGCGGACAGTCTCGCTGATAGTCTCACGCGAAAATGTTTTTTTCTTTTTTTCCCCTTAATATACTTTCGTGATACAAGTAGTTTAATTAATTATCTGTATAAGGTCAAATAATATATTTTCGTATAACAATTGCAATTATTCGTGTACCTTAAAATAAAAAATTATAGGAAAAATAATGATTCGACATGTATGATATGTATTCGACTTAAAAGATTCATATAAAAAAAACATCTCTCTTACGTGGGCCAAATTAAAAGGAAAGTTAAAACTGGAATAAATGAACATAAAACTAATTTAAAAAATTAAATAGCGCTCACAATGTGGTCTCACAACATCAATTTGAATATTGTCACAAATTTAATTGGGATAATATTCAGATATTAGATATAGAATCATTCTTTTAAAGAGACTAACGTCAGAAATGATCTTCATAAATAAACAAAATGACACGGAAAAATTTCTAGAAGCATACTTGCCCTTGTTAAACATAACTTCTTCCACATAATTCTAGAATTTTCCATTCGCGGGACATAAATTATATATAAATCGTCTTTCATGATTAGAGTTTAGATATTTTGTTTTCGACTCTTGAGCAGTTCAATATAGTTTCCCAAGTCTTGGATTCCACAACTCAACTTATTGTTAACACAGGTATCATAATTTATATATATATATATCACAGTTAAATTAATTTTTTTCAATTAAAGAGCTATTAACATTATTAATAAATTTCACATTTAATAGAATCTGGAAATTAAATGGTGTTTCAATAAGTTCGACTAACTGTTGTGACAAAAAAACGACAATTGGCTGGAATACTTTACATGATTTTATGGACTAAAAAAATTTATAATAATAACCTGAGCGTCAAACTCTTCGAAAATATAATTGTAATTGAGCGTGAAAAATGTTTTATCTCATTATTATAACGTGAATAAAATTTATTCGAAATTAGGTGTTCTCAACATGTATGAAAGTTGTAACACACATTAATTTTGTAATACTGAAGATGGCCTGATATAAGGCCGAAACGTCTATTTTATTGTATTATTTTTATTGTATGGTAATCTATTAAAATATAAATATTTCGCTACTAACATCTTGCGCTCGTGGTGTATGCCTTTTCAATCACATTGTTTTAAGTTTAACCACGTTTTGACTTCTATTATTAAAAAAAACATGTTTAATGATGTTGCGTTTATGACAAATACGCTTTGTGTCGATCCATATTTTGTATAAAATGTTTCTTTCTAACTATCACATCCGCATTTAAAATTCTGTTAATGAACAAAATTTAAACGAGAAACAAAATGAAAACGAGATTATTAATAATATAAATAAAGTTGATACTAATATAATTTTGTAGTGCATAATTGAAAGCCTTCATATGTTGTGTAATTTTAAAATAATTTTTTATTTGCTTATTGAAAAGCGAATCGATTTTTTCCTACAACTATTGCTTAAAAATTATACATACGAAAAATTTCAAAAATTATATGAAAATATATTTGACCTAATATATGTTTACTACTATTTAATTATAGTACTTATATTTAATTATAGTACTTATTTCCGATCTCACCTTACTCGCTCGACTACGTCAATTTCTTGCGGATCGAATTTATGATCGTGATACATAACATGAATGGAAAATCATAAACAATTAATTTCCCATCAATTATCGTGTTTTGATACGATTTATAATATTCTGGATTTATGAGAGGGGTATACGATTATTACAATTTATTAAAACTTATATGTTATCTAGAACGTTCCCATGCCTCCATGCCTACACGCCTGACGCCGAAAGCCGAGAGACCGAGAAAGCATATTTCGGTTGTTCGACGCTTGCTTGAATGAAACAGCAAGGTTCTCTTTCGTTCTCAGCGCGCCGACAAGGCAAGCAATAAGAACGTAGTGCAAAAAGGACAAAGCGATATAATCGGCACGCCTCTAACTAATCAAGTCATACGGATACGGGCTCATGCTTGTGTTGCTACCGGTTGCGCCAGACCGGTGACGCTGATCGCGTGCTGCAAGCGGCCCGGAATTCGCATTTGGTGTAATGTCGTATTTATTTATTGATAATATATTATTATAACCTAAAATGATATTAAGAAAATGGATGTAAGAAAAAAATTCTACTACGGCTTCATATCGATATAACTATTAATTAAAAATCTGTACTTTATGTATATTACAGTCTTTTAGTAGCTAGTGGTATATATTGGAACACATCCTACATTGTATGTGTACATAACACATACAATTGTATTTCTAAGGCCCGATTTTACAAATATAATATTAATTTCAATTCCGATTTATTTTTTTCTTAATTCTAAAATTGGAAAATTTTCCAAAATATAATAAATCTTATATTTGTGGAATCGAGCCTAATACATGTTTTCATCCCTGCTAAGATAGTAATGTAAGAAATCGAATAAAAATGTCGATAATCGATCGAATTTTCTGCACGATCATATTAAGGATCAGAGGACGTAAGCATCTTATACATTGGAAATGAAAACCTATAATATCGATCTTGATTAAGTTCTGCCGTCGTTCCAGCATCCCCTTAAGGACAAAATATCGGAGAGTTCCCCACTATTTTCTCCCTTTGCCTTCCTCCGCGTTTCCAGTAACACGAGCGTGTGCGCTTCGATACGAGAGTGTAGCGCCATGA
Source organism: Acromyrmex echinatior (assembly GCF_024713525.1). NCBI lineage: Eukaryota > Metazoa > Arthropoda > Insecta > Hymenoptera > Formicidae > Acromyrmex > Acromyrmex echinatior. Next base: position 3,076,928 of record NC_141858.1, on the reverse strand, counting down.
ATCAAACACCAGAGGATACCATTCCTACCGGTGCGTATACATGTCACCGGTGTTTCGCAAAAAATCTAAAATTATGTATACCGACACAGATAGCCTTATATACAAACTGCGATAATGTCTACGATATCATGAAATGTGATATAAATAGATTTGACACGAGTGATTACTGTCTATAACGCGTACGGTATTCTGCTCACAAATAAAAAAGTTCCTGCCTTATGAAAACAACGGTGCTATTATGACCGAATTCGTAGGGCTTAGAGCGAAAATGTACGCCTTGCGTGTAGAAGGAAAAAAGGATACGAAGAAGGCAAAGAGCAACGTATCTAAAACGTTCGAGGATTACAAGCAGTGCTTGAATGACATAGTCGAAATGACGCATAGGCAGTCGTGTATAAGATCTAAATTACGTGAGGTATACATCATATCGGAAATAAAAATCGCTCTAAGTCCGCACAATAAGTGGTATATCGTGCCAGGTTTCACCGACACGCTGCCATAGGAACATTATCAATGTAAATAAAACACATATGTATATGTTTAATATGTATATAACATGTATGATATGTGTAATATGTATAATATGTATGCTATGTATAACATATATACTATGCATAATATACGTATAATATGCAGATATAATATGTAAATGTTACTTATAATATGTATAATATGTATTTGTATTTTGTACAATAAATATAAGTTTTACAACACATTGTTTTTATGTATTCACGAACTGCGAATTGTCAAATCCCAACCATTTCATGTAAACCTCATTCCTCTTGGGCAACACCTTTTCAACAAAATGCACGTCGGAGTTAGCGACACTGTGCAATTCGTATTCATAGAAACTTCCAGTGATAGGCTCCCCGTGAGAATCTTCCAATAGATACGTCACTGGATTAATTTGTTGCACTTTGATAATTTTAAATACCTCCGTGGTCCAATTCGGCATGTAACCTTTATCAAAGACTCACCGAAAAAATTGTATTTTCAACTTAATTTCCCACTTATTTTTATAATAATCTCTTCTAAAATAAGTGCTAAAAGGATTTTCTTATTTTCAGAGGAAATTTTACTGAAGAATAAATTAGTACCAGATATTCTGAAACCAATAAGAATATATTAAGAATATTAGTAAGGTGAATTACTCTTATATTAAGAATATCCTGTACAGCACACTTTATCACATAAGATGTTTCTACGAACGTTCTCAGAACGTTGGAACATTCTTCTGGATGTTCTTCATCTCTTGGCATTTGTGCTATATAGGATATGAAAATACACACATATATGAGCTACACAGAATTTATTATTAATTTATATAATTTTTTTGTATATACATTATGAAACGTGATTTTATAATCGTTACAATAATATAATAGTATAAATTAACTTTATTTATTATACATATGTAAATAACACACACGCACGTATAAGTAGGTATATATATATTATATACTGGGTGGCATGAATATACGGTCTCACTTGTTCTGAGCAGGTAGAGTGAACTAAACTGAGTAGAAAAGTCCTCTACAATTTTGTAATACTCGCAATAATTAACGAAATATTAACATTTAAAGATAGCCGAATACGCGCGTCCGCTTGACTTACTATTGTCAAAGGTACGGCCCACCGAGCGCACAGCGCGCGGGCCGCGAGGAGCGGGAATGGCTTAGCAGGCGCCGTTTGAGCTTAATGCTTGCGACGGTAAGCCCCGCTCCTCGCGGCCCGCGCGCTCGGTGGTCCGTACTTTCGGCAATAATAGATCAGGAGGACGTGCATATTCGGCTATCTTTAAACGTTAATATCTTTAAACGTTAATTATTGCGAGCATTACAAAATGGTACAGGACTTTTCTACTCAGTTTAGTCCACTCTACCTGCTCGGGACGAGTAGGGCCGTATATTCATGCCACCCTGTATATATATTTATATATTTATATTATATATTGCATTTTATTTTATATATATGCTACGTAGAATTTATTATTCTATTAATTTTTTTTGGAATATTTAATTTCATAATCGTTACAATAGTTATAACAGTAAATTAATTTAATTTTTATAAAATATGTCTAAAATCTATATATAAATTTCCATCTGCAGTTATATAGTAAGTTTCAATAAAATAAGGATAATCTTTATAAAACCATTCCATATTTGGAGTTACTTCATAATAGTGAAGATGATTATTAAAAATCTATGGTATCAAAGCTGACAGAATAAACTCCATTGTTTCATTATTTAATGGTTTTATAATCCATTCCAATAATCCAAATAAAGGCAAATTTTCTTGATAATTTCTTACAAAAACCATATTTTTTTAATATTATATATATTTATCTAATATTATAAATTGTTACTTTCTTAATTATTATAGAATTCTCAAGACCAGGAGGTAAACAATATTGAAAATTATTGTAATTGTCGCATTCTATTAAAACTTTCTTTTTTAGAATGGGAAATTAAATCTCGTTGAAAGCCTATGGGATAAAAAGCGAGCTGAGAAACTGAGTGAGTATTTCTTAGCAATTGTTAGGTTTTTTTTGAGAAGTTATAGTCTTAACTACTTGTTTTATTAGCGATCGATGTTTGCATTTGACTATATATATGAATAAGAGAACCAATTAAATTCAAACTTCTAGGATAATCATGATATGGTGTTTAGATTTTAATGTTTTGAATAACAGTTTGCAATATAGTTCATGATGTTCAGCTATTAAAGTTGATAGATGGATATATTTGTATGTATTAGGTGTTGGAATTAATTCGTAGCGTTTTTTAATGAAAGAATGTTATTTATTTCACATGAGCATTAAAAAATACATTAATGAAAGTACTTCCCATCACTTGTAAAACGCTACGAATTAATTCCAACACCTAATATAAATGGATCAGTAATGATATTTAATATTTGAATAAGACGGATGTAGAGCTGCCGTACTTCTTCTATTTCAGGCATCAAATCTCCAATTGTAAGACCAAAATGTCGAACAAAGATTAACATTTCTGATGTAAACATTTTCAGTTTTTCTCTGCGAAATGCTCAAATGTGAATAATAGAAGATTTATTATCTATATCAAAACCGTAATCAAAATTTTGTATCATTAAGAATAATGAATAAAATATTCAGTGACAGAAATCAATTCCTCCAAAATAGCACATAAATCATAATGACAAACACCTTCCAGGAGATCGTGCATTAAATCTATAGCAAGATTAATAATCACATTATAACTTTGAAGCTCATTCCAAATATAATATATCGTTTCTTGATACCTGTTAATGATATATCATTAATGAGAATATCAACTTCATAATTTTCTTCATTATGTAAAAGTAATACATTTTCTCTAACTTGTTTCTTCATTACTCGTTTATGTTCTTTGCAAACACGGCAATAAAAACTTGCATTAAAGGATTCAGTAAATCCAGTAATAGAATAAAATCCTAAATTATCAGTAAGAAAGTACAAGTACAAAGAAAAATATACTTGCTGATTTCCGTCGTTGTAAAGGGTGTTTTTTTAAGTCCGATAGATTTTTTTAAGCCCGATAGATTTTTTTAAGCCCGATAGAACTTAAAATTGTAAAAACTAACACAAAAATTAAATTATAATCAAAAAATTTTTTTTAGTCGAAAGATCAATGCATGGCATTAACATTTGAAAATGATTTCGGGCATATGGCCACCGCGGCTGTTTAATTTAATTTTTTGTTTTATTTTTTACAATTTCAAGTTCTATCGGGCTTAAAAAAACACCCTTTATGTACCAGTATATCATTGATATAGGTCTTCCAAGTCTTTGAGTTCGATTATAACAGGACGGAAGATATCTGTATTATTATTATGTCTGTGACTTGATAAAAATATAGATATAAATATAGAGGATAAATATTCTCAAGAGTAGATAGAAGATGCTGAGGAATGTAAGATATTTGATATAATAAGACTGTGATCATCTGCATGTGAGCCTGTGTCATTGTCAGGTTTCATCATCAAAATATAAGAATAAAGGCAATACTAGATGATTTTTAAAATAAAATTCTTTAATATTTCTCCATAGAAGACTTTGAATAACTTTAGTAAACTTATCTATATTATCAAGATTTGTTATATTAAGTAAATTAATCAAAAACACCAGGCAATTTAGGCAACCTAGAAATTTTTTCAGAACATGGAATATATTGATCGTTGGAATATATTGATCTGTTAATTCTGTTGGTATTAAAACTGTATTTTCTCCAACTTTAATCATTTTATCTAATTTTATAAGATAGAGGACGTACATAAGATTGGTTTGATTTAAGTGCATTTACTCTTTGTGTTTTGGTCTGCAAATCTTGAAATTCTGCATTGTATTGAACATCTCTATTAAATGTTGCATATTATGTTGTTTTTGAGGAATACCTTGCAGCATAGACAAAGTTTTGAACTCAAGCACTGTAATAAAATCACCAGAAACAAATTCTAAAAAAAGTTCAACAATCTCTTGTACATGAATTCTATTCAAGGTATTGGGAGTATATAATTTTGCAAGTAAAGCTCTTGATGATTTAAAGCTTTTATCTTGATGATTATAGCTTTCTTGAAATCAAGAGTAAAAAAAAAACAATTTCATGAATAACATTGTCAATCTGTTCATCTTGATCATTATCAATTTGTTGAAGTTTCTTATATTAAAATTTATCTCTACACTTTCATTTATTTTGTTTAAGTGCTCTTGATTAAGAATCTGTAATGGCACAGGAGCAAGTACAGGAGCAGGATGTTTATTCTTTAAATGTTTTTTAAAAACTTTTATCGAATTATATTCTCTGCTGCAATTATCTTGAGCACATTTATATGTACTAAAAACGTTATATAAATAACAATTCGTAAATGAAAGCATAATTCTTTAATGGAAGGCAAACAAGGCCCAAATGGCATTTGCTACAAGTAAATAAAAACCATTTTTGTAAAAGAAGAAAAGAAGGAAAAATAAAGGAAAATAAAGCAGGTTCTAAATTGAAAGTGAGAACACACTAATAGAAATATTAAATACTAGATATTAATATATGAAGTACTAAAGATATGAGGCACATTCAGATATTAATTACTACTTAGAAATATTAATACATAGAAATTTTAAGCATCACTTTTTGAAATCAATCTTTTCTAAATCCATTTGTCACTCGAGGAATTTGTTCTTCTTCTTCTAGATATAAATTTAAAAAATACTTTTGGATAAAATATCAAATCGCTCGACACTCTTTTGGATATGCAGCGTCTAATGTATGAAATGCCTTGAAGCAATGTTCAAAGCTTTTAGTGGAGTGCGAAGGTACCGCACAGTGCCTATTCGTACATAACAAGCAGTAATATTTGATAAATTAAATCCAACAAACATTAACATTGGCTGTAAACTTAGGCCTTTGTTTTCTAACTACTTTCTATGAATATTAATTTGACGGTTTAAATCGGTTAAATCTCCTGGAATCTGAAATGTTTTTAAAAATTATAAGTTGATAGATTTTATTATCATAAAATAGAAATGTTTGCTGAAAATCATAATTACAGGAACATGTAGTATAAAAACTTTGTAGCTTCTGCGACAGATGATACACTCACACTTGCACTTCTTGTTCTCTTACAGCAAAGTGATGGCAGCAAATGAAATAAAATCACATCATTTTTGTCTAAAAAGATGCATATTAAGTAAATAAAATAAAATAACGATTTATACTAAAAAAATTAGGTAGTATATATAGCATCTGCATTAATACTCGTATCTGTAGCAATATAATCTGCAAATAACTTTCTGCTGTATTGATATGATTTCGAAATTTCTGTTTCAAGAAGATTAATCAAAATTTTTTTAGTTGTATCTCATTTTGGTGTCAAACCATCTTCTCTTCGAGAATATAATTCTTCATAATTTTATTGAATCTGCAATTAATTAAATCAAGCGTTTTCTTTAGATAGCAAAGAAATTAAGACGGAAATATATATATATATATATATATATATTAGGTGTTGGAATTAATTCGTAGCGTTTTTAAATGAAAGAATGTTATTTATTTCACATGAGCATTAAAAAATACATTAATGAAAGTACTTCCCATCACTTGTAAAACGCTACGAATTAATTCCAACACCTAATATATATATATGTATATTACGTCTTACAGACACCACGATTTTTTTTTCTTCGGTTCCACGTCGCGACTATGATTGGCGTCTGCGAGACCCGAGCGGCGTCTTCTGATAACAGAATTGAAAAGAGGGACCGGACAGGCTCCGCGAAAACTCGTAAATGCCAATCAACCCGGAAAGAATAACAACCTTAATGTAGGCCCAAAAAGAGACAAGATTGCAGAAGACATTATAAATGCAGCGAGGTCACGCAATAGAAAATCTAGGCTTTGTCATCCGAGACTGACTAACAATTTCATTTTAGAAAACAGGCGCCACGTTGCACTTAAAAAATCGTAAACGCATAGGATAACTTCCCACGGGAACGTTATCTAAAAACAAACAATGGTAGCCCTGCACATAAACCTATTTGTGCACGGTAACTATCTGTTTATCTAGCCATATTTTTCGCGAGAATAACAGAATCTGTCATCCGTCTCGGAACAATCTTGGCTCTTTAAGGAAAACCATAAATCACTTTCTCTTCTTCTCGAAACTATTCTATGTACTTTCAGATCAACAACGATAGAATATAAAAATCGTAAATCCCGAGTGACATTGCAACTAACTTTTGCATCCTAGACAAAGGGCTCAACACCTTTTTTTCGGGGTATAAATAGAGGTCCCGCGGAAGCGCAGAGCGTCAGTACAGAATTTTAAACTATTCAGTTCACGTCAGTGGAGTTCGCGCTCAGTTACTCATTGTCTCGGACAGTCCGAAAATTATTATAACCCGCGCTAATCACGCCAGTTCGCGATCCCGTCCGAGTGCGAACTTGTAATCAAATCGCAACTGAAGTTAGCCATACGCCACGACGATTGCCCTTCAGACGTTCTTCGCTGATGACGGATCTTCTTGGCTACTCGTCTAGAACCTACCCGATATCTTGGGAATAGCTATTAGGTGTTGGAATTAATTCGTAGCGTTTTTAATGAAAGAATGTTATTTATTTCACATGAGCATTAAAAAATACATTAATGAAAGTACTTCCCATCACTTGTAAAACGCTACGAATTAATTCCAACACCTAATACTAAGTAAGTCGTAATTATTTACAGTCCACCCCGCATTTCCCCGCATAGAAAAACTCATTTATTGAGCATGAATACATATACACGCGTTTTCAAAGAACGTTTTATTTCAATTTTAACTCGTCGGTTCGTAGTGCATACTATCAAGAAACGCGGACAACCCCCCTATAACCGGAGGAGTAGGCGGAACCGTTCCCCAGGGCCACTCACAATCGCGCCGGCACAATCGACTGTCGAACAATTCACAGAAATCTTCTCACCAACGCACTCGGACTTTATCTCTTCTCCTGTTATCGATCTCGATATCCAAGAAATCCTTGGTTATTCTCCTCCTCCTCTCGAGGAACGATTCCCTCCCCCTCCTTCTTACGAATAAGAATTCCCACTCCCTCTTCCTCCGTCGGATCAACTCCTGCCCCTCCCATTTCGATTAAATTCCGAGCCGATCAACTGGGATCGGATGTTCCGGTTCTATACTTCCCTCTCCGACGAAGGGAACAGATTAGTGACCGTGTATATCCCCGGAAATCCCACACCTTACACCGTGCTTTATAAGCTCATCCCGATGTGCTCCTGCAATACGTTTCTCGCCGCCTGTACACACTAACCCTTTCTCCTTCACACACACACGCACGCACGCACGCACGCACGCATACACATATATGTATGTATACATAAATATATACGCGCTTAACGAAAATATATTTAACCCTTCATAGGATTATAGTGCGCGTATAGTCCGTATTTCTAAAAAGACACAGGGACGAAACCCTTGTAGGAAAAGGACATACTGTGTTTACGAATTCTTATTTAGTTCGTGCGTTTCCGATTTTGACGATATGTATTAGAGTATCAGCGCGCCTGCGCAAGACCGAAAGGTAGAAGAAGGCGAGAACAAAAGGACAGTCTAACAACAGCGAGGCACGTGTGAGGCACGACGAAGAGTCGAGGTGAAAAACAAAGAGTCTCTGCTAAACCGTCGGCCAGCGATACTGGCTCACCGAACATTCCATTCTCTGGATGTCGTCTGATATCCTACAAATTTGGGGGCCCCTCCGGGATATACACGACAAGAGCTGGTGAGAGACGATTAGACGAAAGAGAGACGAAAGACGGAGAAAAGACGAAAGAAAAGACGTAAAACTAAAAGACGAAAGAGAGAAAAGACAAAGGAAAAGACAAAACTAAAGACGAGAGAGAGAAAAGACGGAGAAAAGACAAAGGAAAAGACGAAGAGACGAAAAGACAAAAGACAAAAGTCAACTACGAGGTGGCGCAGCGAGACCACAAACACCGGCAAGACCGCGAGTGCGTCGGTAACGCCAACGGCGAGAGGGCGATGACAATACGACGCGAGTGAGTGCGCGACAGTAACGACGGCAAACATGTGTCACGGTGCGCGGAGTATGCGAAGACAAGATGAGCAATCTCACGTAAATAGAAGCTATTCGACAAAAGATACGTACGGCGTCGACCGTTGCCGTGACGGCTTTGCATAGATTCGTGTTCGAAAAGGAAGGCAACCGCAAGAACAGAGACTTAGAGACTTCGAAGGCTTCACCTTTAAGAAAGACACGATAGGGTACGTGAACAAGATAGAAGCGGCGCGAAAACTGTCGATCGGCGACTTAATATCGTGCTACAACATCCTGGGTCTAGAATACAGCGGGAATAGAGAAGAGATCATAACGCGCATACTACATGACTTAATGAACCTAGATACAGTCACGCCAAAAAACAGAGAACAGGACGGCGAATTAGACGAAGAGGAAAGCGACGAGGGAACAGCTGACGAGCAAGACGAGGAAAGGGAGGAAGCAACAAAGAAAGTGAAAATGATCTCGAAGAGAACCATTCTATCAGAGGCAACCAAGTGAATATGAAATTCGCAATGACATATCGAGACGTGCAAGACTCAATAAAAACTTTCACTGGAAAAGACGCATATCCGGTTGAAAGATGGATATTTGAATTCGAAGATACGGCTAACTTGTTTGGATGGAATTACAGAAACTAGTGTTCGCAAAGAAAATCACTAGCTGGACCTGCTGAGCGAGGGGGCAGCCTCAGCGCGAGCCCCGACCTTACTACAGGCAGGGCCAGGACGCGACTTGCGGGGGTTCTCGCTCATAGCTGAGCGACCCTCCGCCTCGACGCTCAGAGCGTGCTTCCATCACGTTTTGTTTTGTTGTTGTTGTATTGCAAGACATTTTTGTTGATGCCCACGGCCCGCAGCGGCTCCGCCAGCCAGGGTGTACCCTCACCCCTCCCCCGGAACCAGGAGAGAGGGCCCCGAGTTCCCCCGGGGGGCTGGCATATGGCTCGGGTCCCCGGAATGTGTCATCGGGGACACTGGCCTCCGGCCCCTTACTCCCCGTGAGCGGATGCGGTGCGAGCCTACTCACGAGTTTCAGGGGTCCCTCGCCTCCGATTTCGAGGGCACCGCTGCGGGTGGCGCCACCCGGGGCGGCCCCACGGACGGTTCAGGTCACGGAAGCGGCGTCCCTTCCGGACCCTAGCCGCCGTGGCGACCAGCGATGATGTGCGCCGCCCGGTGTCCCGCTTCGGAAGGGACGCCGTCGCGGAGACACCGGGCACAACTACTCGACGCCCCCCCCCCCGGCCCTGATCTCGGAATACGTCCGAGCGGCCCGGAGGGAGCGGGGATCGCGCACCCTGCTTCGGAATACGTCCGAGCGGCCGCGCGACCCCCTGCTCCGAGAGAGACGGGTGGTTCCGCGACAGACCGAAGTCCGCGCGGCCCCATCCTCCCCTACGGACAGAGCACCTCTCGAGGCGGGAGAGGCCTCCGGTGCAATGAGCCAAGGCTCTCGGAGACCCTCCCCTCCAGTGGCATGAGCCAGCTCGTAGCTAGGAGCACCCAGCATACGGGCCGGCTCGCCTGCGGAAGCACCCGCATCGACCCTTTCGCACGCAAAACCCCAAGGGAACTACCCCACAGGGAGGAGGGGAGGGCCCCACGGGCGTCCACGCGCAGTGGGAGTCGAAAATCCCCACATCACGCACGGGAAGGCAGCAATCCTCCCCCTGACGGTGCCGTGCCACCGGGCGATTGAAGTCAGGGCCGCCAACCCCTACCGGCACACTGGGGACCCGTCTCGAAGGGACGAGACCCCCAGGAGTCCCTCCCACGAGGAGAGGAGACCTCTTTGGGGTGCCGGACTCGGTGTACAGACTCCCCCTGTGAGGAAGGAGTCCGTACAGGCTGCTCTTAGAGCCGCCGCAAGCGACCCGTGGGAGAGCCCTCTCACCACGACAAGGTGGCAGCCCGCGAGAGGGTTCAGGAAACCCCACCGTCCTTTACAAGCACCTCATCCCGATGTGCTCCTGCAACACTTTCCTCGCCTCTCATACCCATTAACTTTTTTTTTCTCCTCAGATGTACGCACGCACGCACGCACGCACGCATGTACGCACGCACACCTCCCTAATGTATTAAGTATATTCTTATGTTAAAAAAAAAGAGAGAAGTTTATTATGTGTAAAATTTTTTTTTTATATTCCTTCTTTTTATTATTACAAATGTAACTTAGTATATTTCCCTGTCTTTTATTGAAATCACTTCTCGCATTCACTTCTCTCTAATACCTGAGGTTCAGTCCCGGGTCAAAAGGGTTAAGTTCCTTGACCCAAAAAGTAGGATCGACGTTCGCACTGTCCATCGAAACAAGTGTCATAGCGTCCCTTCGGACGTTGACCCATATTCCGGGACCGAAAAGGTGCGTACGACTCACAGGTATTCGCCTCTGCGCGTATACCTGTGAGATTGAGTCTAATCGTCCTTCCATACCCTCTCCATTCTCCCTCATTGTCTCCTTGACCAAATTTCTAAGGGTTTGGATGTAACATATGAATTACATTTTTATATCCTTAATAGTTAGTTTTTATATTTAAAATTTTCATCGATATAAAAAAAACGCATTCCAATAAGGTTGAATACTTTAAAATTATTTTTTTTTTTCGTGTTTGTCATTTTCTTTGTCTCTAATCTTCCTTTGTGTGATTGTGCATTGGAATGCATTGGAAACAGAACGAGAAAGCTAAGTGTAGCTAAAGCAGAAAATTAATTCGTGTCAAATAACGATTTAACGGTTTCGATCGTATCAAAAAATAAATATACTCGTGTAGGTTATTAGATTGCGAACTTGTCGCTTTCAAGCTTCTCTGCAGATAGTAATACTACATATTATTTTATACTACGTAATATTAAAATTTCATACTATATTTAAAAAATGAGAAGAAATTATTAGAAAGAAGAGAAACAGATATAATATTATACTTTTTTTTCAATAAGTATTACATAAATTTAAGATATGTTGTATGGTTCTTTTACATTTTTCAGTTCCCTTAGGTCAAAAAATAAATAATATGAAAAGATTACTCGCACTAATGAGGAATTAATCAAAGAATTAATACTTTAAATAGGATTGCGAGCAAGTTTCCTTTATAGTTGAAAGCGTCTGGCAGATAAATCTATTGTGCAAGAAAAAGCATTTTTTTTCTTTAGCAAGCATGTACTTTAATTAATTTTGCATTTTAATCTTTCTAAAAATCAAGGGGTAACCACTGAATGTAATCGTGGAACAGAGTCCCTAATTATAAAATTTATATGAAATTCCTATGTATATTCTGTCAAAAAAGTACTAGGAATTGATCATTTAAAAAGCCCGCTTAAAGGAATTGTCAAAATTCTTTTTGTCGCTAAGTTGGCATAACTGTCCTTTATACTGACGCGGAGTTGGAGTGCCATCTGTCATTTAATGTGATTATAGTGCTTGATTTTATCAGTTCATCTCAAGTGTGTTTTGCGATTTTTACAATGAATGAAAAGATCGAACAAAGAATTTGTCTCAAATTTTGTATTGCAAATGGAATTTCGTGTGTCGAATCGCTGTTACAGAAGGCTTACGGTGAATCGACTTTATCAAAAACACGTGCATATGAATGGCGCCTTCCAACTGAGCCAAAACCGAAAAAACCACGTCAAAATCGATCAAAAATCAAAGTGATGTTAACTGTTTTCTTTGATTGTCGTGATGTTGTGCACTCGGAATTTTTGCCAGAAGGTCAGACGGTAAATAAAGAATATTATCTGGGCGTTATGCGGCGTTTGAGAGAGCAAATTCGTCGAAAAAGGCCAGATTTGTGGAAAACAAACTCATGGATTTTGCACCATGATAACGCACCATCTCACAAGGCTATCATTGTGAACGAATTTCTGACCAAAAACTCAACAAATATCATCGAACAATCACCGTATTCACCAGATATGGCTCCGGCTGACTTTTTTCTCTTTCCAAAACTCAAATTACCACTTCGAGGCACTCGTTTTCAGTCGATAGAAGACATAAAAGAGAATTCGCGGCGAGAACTGAAGTCGATTCCGGAAAATGCGTTTAAAAAATGTTTTGATGATTGGATTATTCGTTGGCATAAATGTATTATTTCGAAAGAAGCCTACTTTGAAGGCGACAATAAATTTGAATGAATAATAATTATTTTGTGTTTTATTGACCAATTCCCGGTACTTTTTTGACAGAATGTATAATTCGATAATTACATATGCAACTACAAGAAATAATTGTACAATATGAGATAAAATCGTTTATTTTACCAAATAACTTCATATATAGTTGTTCTAGAATCATCGTTAATTTAAATATTCTCGGGGACAAGTAAACAGCTAATAGACACCGAGCCATCCCTGTTCAATCATGCCTGCGATCGACATTTCGTTCAACACATGCATGTATCTCTCTCCTGTTCTAATCACGCTGTCTATCTCAAATGGCACGTGACTCCCTTGCACGACATTCGAAAAGAGTTAACTATCGCACACACGTTCCGCATATAAAAATTCAGTTCGCTTCCCGATCTCGATCAAAATGGATCATCTATCGATACTCGCGCTCAACGGATCTTATCCCGAATATTCAGAGCGAACCACACCGAAGTTTCATTGCGTATCAACGCTTTTTGTCACATAACGTTACCGATATACGCGTACCGCGAGGATATTCGGTGCGCGAGAATTGCCTGAGTTTCCGGCGAGATTTGCCGATCTTGTTGCTACTCGCAATATGAATTCTGCGAGAAGATATTCAAAGTCGTATCAAATGCAAATTATACGTGCACGCGTCTAATCGAACACATCAGTCATCAGATTATGAGCATCGCCTACCGCCCGCTTCGAATAAATCTTAATTCTGACTAATGAATAAATTTTAAATTATTATAACAAAGAGAGTCATTGTTATTACACGCGGCCTTGGTGAGCGAGCCTTCCATACTAGGTGACACCAGCGTCACACACAAACAATAGTAAAAAAAATTATTTTTCATCAGATAAAATTGTTCGTGCATTACAACTTTAACGTGAATGATCAAAGTTTCGTATAGAATACATGTCGCCATGTTCAATAAAGACGAACATTGTCGACAAGAATGTATTTCGGGACGCATATACATTAAATTATAAGATATCTTAACTATAAGGCGTATAATATTATACTTAAATTGAAACTTAAATATTTTGAAAATATATGTGGTACCTTCTTCTGCATTAATTTCTGCCATTAATTAAATAATTAATTATAATATTTTTTTTATTAAATCAAATAAAAATAAATCAATTCAACATTGCTACTACTTTTTATTAAAAAATTAAAAATTTTTTGGTAGTTACTTGTAAGTAGACTTTTGATAACGATATATGAAATCAAATAAAATTATGTAATGGGACAATATTTCCACTATTAATGTATTTTATTTTGTTTTCGGTTAGAATTCGCGAAGCATATGCTATCGGTCGATCTTTATTTATTTCTTCTTGTGATAGGATGTCTCTAATTGCTATTTCGGAAGCATTAGTAGTTAATATAAAAGGTTTGGAAAATTTCGGGATATTGTAAGATAGATTCTTCACACAATTTCTCTTTTAATGCTTGGAAGGAGTCTTCTTGATCCATTGACCATTCAAATTTAGTGTCATTTTTTAACAAATTGCTGAGGGGTTTGGTTAATTTTGAAAAGTTTGATATAAATCTTTAGTAATATCCGACTAATCCAAGAAATTGATTTGATTTTTTTCGGCGTTTTAGGCTTTGGAAATTGTCTTACAGCCTCTAATTTTTTTGGAACGGGTTCAACTCCATTCTTACTAATTACATGCCCCAAATAAGTGACTTCAGTTTTCAAGAATTTGAATTTGGCTGTAATTTTAAATCAGCTTTGTGTAATCGTACTATCAACAAATTATATTTCCTTTTGTGTTCTTCTAATGAGGCAGCGTAGATGACAATGTCATCCATATACAAACAGTTCTTCGCCTTGCAATCCTGATAATATTAAATTCATTAATCGTTGAAAAGTAACGGGTGCATTTTTTAATCCGAAAGGTATTCGGTCAAATTCATAATGACAGAAAGGAGTTGTAAATGCAGTTTTATGACTATCTGCAGAATCCATTTTTATTTGATGAAATCCGGATGCTAAGTCGCATACTGAGAAGTATTGTGCTTCTAATTGATCTAAAATGTCGATATTAGGTATGCGTCCCATAGTTTTTTCATTTAAGGCTCAGAAATCTAATACCATCGTTTGATTTTCTTTGAGTCTTCCTTTTTGGGAACTATCCATATAGGCGTATTATATAGTGATTGAAAAGGTTTCATGATGCCTTCTTCTAACAGTTCTTCTACCTGTCTATTTATTTCTTCCTCTTGAATTTGCGGGAATCTGTATTGTCGCGTATTTATAGATCGATCATCCGTTGTAGATATTTGATATTGAAATATATTTGCTGCTGACAATTTCTCTCCAGGGATGTGTTCTGTCCTGTCAGTTATAAATTTCGTTATATTTGTTTTTAAGTTTGAAAACTTAAGTGCTCTAAACGCAATAATTTTGTAGATGAGTCCTATCTTTTCCTTTAATATATATTATTTCTTAATCTATATGATTTCTTTTAATATAACTAAGCATTCGCGTGAAATATTTTTCGTAAGTTTGTTTCGATGTTCAATTCTTTCCTTCTGTTTTGACTTGCGTTTGCGCATGAATTTGTCTATCATTTCTTGAGATTGATTTTGTATAGACGCTAGGATTTTAGAAGATGGTTTATTTTCTTTGGAATTTTTTATGTACATTTATATAAGGATTATATGATTGCATTCTTTCTAGAAGTTCTTCGATAGTAACATGAGAGGAATCATTTTGATGATTATCATTTTTTGCGAGCATTCCAACCCTTGGATTTAATTTTTTTGAGAATGCTCTTGTCTTTTGGTTCTCTTTGATAGAATTAGAAGTCATATTGCATAGCGAGATTTGGTTTTTTAGCTCCTTGCAATTGACAGAAGTAGAATTTAACAGGGAAGTATGGAAACTTTCCTCTGCAATTCCAGAATTATTTAATTCTTCAGGAGGGGTCTGATACTTTCCCTCTCCAAGGAATCTGGATTTATTTAGAATTTCAGGAGAAGTTTGGTAATTTCCATCTCCAAAATTTTCTGAATTATTTAAATTTTTAAGAGGTTTGGTAACTTCCCTCTTCAAGGATTTTGGATTCTTGAATTTCGGATTCGGAGGAGATATGGAAATCTTCTCCTCGATGAATATTTGGAATAGAATTTTTTCTTGATTCTTTAATTCCTCTCATTAATTTATTCTTGTTAAATACTCAAATTTTTCATTTATTTTTCTGTTACTTTTGTCTCCTGTCATAATGACTACGTTTCCATTCGTAATTCTGTCATTATTTGAACTGACATAGTTACTGAAGCCTTCGAAATGAATTTGAATATCCCTTGGATGGGTAAGATAACTGTGTGCATTTGCAATTTTATTTTGATTATCACGCATTTCAATGCTTGATCTATCGTTGTCAAATAATTCATTCAGGGATTTGCGGTACAAGGTTGGTACTTGTACCTCAACTTCTTCATCTAACGTGCTTATAACGTTCAAATATGCTTTTCCAGAAACATTTTCTACTATTGTATCTTCTAGGTAAATTCCATGTGCGATTTTTTATTTCGATACATATTCTATTTTTATCTCCGAGTTTCCTATTCTCACATAAAATAAAGATTCTGATCATGATGATGCGATGATGATCTCTGGTGAAAAGAAAGGTATATATTAACTCCTGATATATCTAAATATCCTTTCGCGTAATTAATTTTCGAGGAGCTCTGTTTGAAGAAATCATTACCTAATATTCCAAATTGTGAGATTGGAAAATCACTTGATACTATATGAAAGGTAACTTTTTCTCCAAAGAGGAGTAAAATTATTTCTCCAAGCGTATAAACGAGATATTCGTTTATACCATTTAATTTTAGAATATTGTTATAATTGACAATACTGTCCTTAGGTACAAAGTTTTCCTTGATTATGTTTGATTATGTTTGATCCGGAACTGTATCTAACATAAGTATCTAACATAAAAGCTACGTGTGATGTTGACTCGCAAAAGTTTATTTGAACGATAGGCACATGACTATGCTCGTCGAGGGTCATAATTATGGGACGTATTTCTAACGCGTTTTTGCTTACTAGCTCTTTTTCGATGTCGACGGGTGTGAGACTCGCTCGGACCCCTGTGCCACACCCGACTTCGAGGGGTCGCCGGAATTTCCTTGTTCATTTATCTTTCTTCGATTATTGCTTGCAATTCATAATTCACAAGTTTCGAAGAGATGGCCTTGCCCTTTATAGTACCGGTAGAATAATGAGTCTGAGGATGCAGCGTTTTGCTCTATCTTAGATCGGCAATCTTTAGCATTATGCCCAAAATTGTTATAGATTTGACAGACAATTTTTATTTTATTATGCGTTATGTAGTTCCTGTTTTTTCCAGCAGTTATTAGCCGAATGATCAGTTTGCTTCTTTGCATCCTTTAATAAAGTAGTATAAAGGGATGTTTTTGTCATCGAAAAAGGGTACGGCTTCGACAGCGTATTTTAAGGTAGAAAATTTTGATGCATTTTATTTCGAGGTATCTTCGATTTAGGGATGCTGTTTTACTTTCGGATGTAATACCATCGAATTTGCGCACAGTTTCAGTGGTTATGTCTTCTAAATCGGCGGAACCGTCAAACACAAGAGTTTTAAATTTATCTGAAATTTCTGATTCGTTCAAAGAGAATCCCGAACTTAATCCTTTTGACCCGAGACCTCGTGCGATCTCAAGTATTAGAAGGAAAGGAATGCAAGTCGTGATTTAAAAAATAAATGGAAATTGACAATCTTCATTTATAATATTAGGTGTAGTAAAAAGAAATCCATTATTTTTCCAAATAAATCTCTGCTATTTCAAATAATCTGTATTTCGTCTACGCGTGATACAGATTACTAAAGCTATCTATTGGAAAAATAATGGATTTCTTTTTACTACACCTAATATAAATGACTTACACTTATTTAAGAAAAATTAAGTTTATATAAAATATATATAATAAAAAAATATAAAATAAAAAATATATAATAAAAAAAAAGACTACTTCGGATATAAAGGTGTAGGATATCAGACGACATCCAGAGAATGGAATGTTCGGTAAACCAGTATCGCTGGCCGACGGTTTAGCACAGAGACTCTTTGTTTTTCATCTTGACTCTTCATCGTACCTCACACGTGCCTCGCTGTTGTTAGACTGTCCTTTTGTTCTCGCCTTCCTCTACTTTTCGGTCTTGCGCAGGCGCGCTAATACTCTAGCACATATCGTCAATATCGGAAACGCACGAACTAAATAAGAATTCGTAAACACAGTATGTCCTTTTCCTACACTCGGCCATTCTGCACAATCGTGCGTCCCGCACGACGCTAGCTGTTAGCTTGACATTACATCTTACAGAATATAATTATCGACTTATACTTAACGTCTTACAAGAATAATATTGACGTATAATCAACGTCTTACAAACAGGATTGTTGCCCTTCACCTAACATTACGCCTTACAGAATAATATTGCCGCCTTATGATTAACGCCTTACAAAAATAATATCGTCGACTTATAACTAACATCTTACAAACAAAATTGTTCCCCTTAACCTAACATTACGTCTCATAAAATGATATTGGTCACATTCAATTAACTGTATTCCAGGTAATATATTCAGCGCAAGTCCAAGTACTTACAGGTCCTTCGTGAACTCCGCTTTTAACATATGTGTCGTTAGGCTTAACCTTCTCAATTATGTATGATCCTAAATATTTCGCGCGTAATTTTCGGCCTGAACCTAATTGTGTTCGCTTGATCGCTACTACGTCTCCTACCTGGTATTCTGTAGCCTTCTTACGTCTGAGGTTATATGTTTTACAATTCTCCGATTGCACTTTCAGAATTTGCTCTTTCGCTCTAGCTCTAATTTCGTTACGCTCTTCCTCAAATTTCGATCGAAATTCTTGTTCTATTACTTCGCGTAGTTTCAGATCGGTTTCGTCGCGCATTTTTACGCCGAATGGTAAGTCAAAAGGCGTCGCATTTACACTACGATTGAACGTGGAATTTAATATACGTTGCAATTTATCTACATGTTTGTGCCATTTAGCAGGTTCCTCGATTGATAACTTGGAAAGTATCGATACGTTCGCCCTATTCAAACGTTTCACTTGTCCGTTTGCCCTTGACAATCCCGTGGTAGTTGTCACGTTCAATTCCTTCATTCTGACAATACTCCTTGAACTCTTGGGAGGTGAAAACTGTGCCTCTATCCGTCACAATTTGTTTTGGACTTCCGAATATTTGTTTTTGAACATCTAACCAACTCGTGACCTCGCGAGTTGTGGTAGATTTAGTCGGATACAACCATATAAATTTAATAAAACTATCAATAATAGCGAGAATATAATTGTAGTTTTTATTAGTGGTATCTAACGGCCCTAAATAATCGGCATGATATGTGTGTAACGGCACATCAGGCTTGGAAATGGGATGCAGATATCCTTCTTGCCTACCTTCTTTGCGATTTGTCAATATACACTGCACGCAACTGGCAATGTGTCGTTCTACTTTACTTCTTAAATCGCGTATGAAGTACTCCTGCTGAATACGTTCTTCGGTACGTTTCGCTGCCATATGCCCTTTCTCGTGAATCGTTCGAATTACGTCTAATTCTAGCGTCTTGGGAATAACAAGTAAATCTCTACCGTCTTGAAATTTGTATAATAAATCGCCGCTTATGTGGTAATTCTTATATGGTTTGTCTTTCAATTTCACAATTTCTTTTATCGCTTGAATCTCTTCATCGTTTGCTTGTTGACTTCTAATTTGTGGTATAATCGGACTTTTTGCTATCGTCATAACCGGATGTCGACTTAAAGCATCGACGTGTTTCATACGAGTGCTCGGTCTCTATGATGTAATCATAATCTTCTAATACTAAAGCCCATCTCGCAATACGTGTACTTAACTCTCTCTTGCTCATGGTTCGCTGAAAAGCCGCACAATCAGTAATTATTTTGAATTGAATGCCTAGCAGGTATACTCGTAATTTTCTAAGTGCCTCTACTATAGCAAGCGCTTCTAATTCGTAACTCGTATAATTTCTTTCCTCCTTTTTCGTCTTTTTGCTCATAAAATATACTGGGTGTAATAAGTCGTCTTCGTCTGAACGCTGTAGTAGTACAGCTCCTTAACCGTCTATACTTGCGTCCGTATGTACTTCCGTTTCGTGTCGCGAATGATATATTTTCAGTACTGGGTTCTGAGTTAAAATCGTCTTTAAGTACGAACGCGTTTCGAACCTTATCGTCAAAATTATACGATTGATCTTTCCGCAACATGTCGCTCAACAGTTTCGCGATCGTAGAATATGAAGGTATAAATTTTCTGAAGTAACCCGTTAATCCAAGAAAGACCCGTTAATCTTTGAATGTCTTTTAATTCTCTCGGCTCTGGATAATCTATCACGGCTTTGATTTTCTCTTGGGAAGGGTAAATTTTGCCCCCTTCTACTACGTGTCCTAAGAACTCGATTCACGAATTGACACTTCTTAAAATTAATTTGCAAACCGTAGTCGCTAGCTGTTTTCAATACGGTTCGCAATCGTTCCAACGCTTCTTGTTCGTTTGCTGCCGGCACGATCAAGTCATCTACGTAAACACTATATTTTATCTAATCAAATCCCAGAAAGCAGCATTAATGTACCTTTGGAAAACCCTCGGCGAATTACATAATCCAAAAGGGACTTTCAGGAATTGGTATTGATCATTCAGAGTGACAAACGCCGTATATTGTCGACTCTCTTTTTCTACGGATACATGAAAAAAATCCGTTTTTCAAATCTAACGTACTAAACACACACGCATCCTCTAACTTATCTATTATAGATCTTCAATTAATGATAAGGGATAACCGTCTTTTTCTATGACTTGGTTTAACTTCCTATAATCGACACATACACGCGGTGATCCGTCTTTCTTTCTTACAACGACTACTGGACTCGCGTATTCCGACGAACACTTCTCAATGACCCCGTCGTTTAACCATTCCGCTATTTGATTTTCGACTACTTCGCGCTCGGGTGCCGGTAATCGTCGCGGTTTTTGAAAAATAGGCCTTTCGTCTTTTGATACGATACGCATGCTGTCGGTTGTCTTACACTTATTTACTTGGTACTCTTCAATAATCGTCTCTACTTCTTCGCGCACTTTCGGATCCGTCGCGTCACCAATGTCTAACGGTTGCTTTTCGATCACGTTGATTCGTGTTAACGATTGAGCAAGTGTTGCTCTACGTATTAGGTGTTGGAATTAATTCGTAGCGTTTTTTTAATGAAAGAATGTTATTTATTTCACATGAGCATTAAAAAATACATTAATGAAAGTACTTCCCATCACTTTCTACTACTTTTGACCATCTTTCGGGCAGTGAATGAATACCGCGTCGGAAGAACTGTTCATCTTTAGATGAAATCCAGGAATCGAACCATTTTGTACAATCTTCGTAAGATGTGAACTTCTGCTCGCACAAGCTATGAGCTAATGATCGAAACAAGTGGTAGTCGCTAGGTGCAATATCAGGAGAATACGGCGGGTGCGGTAGCACTTCCCATTTAAGTGTTTCCAGGTATGTTTTTACCGGTTTTGCAACGTGTGGGCGAGCATTGTCGTGCAGCAAGATGACTTTATCGTGTCTTTCGAAATATTCCGACCGTTTTTGCTTCAATGCACGGCTCAAGCGCATCAGTTGCCGTCGGTAGAGATCTCCAGTAACGGTTTCATGCGGTTTTAGCAGTTCGTAGTATATGACACCCTTCTGATCCCACCAAATACAGAGCAGGAGCTTTGAGCCATGGATATTGGGCTTTGCCACTGATGTTGATGGTTCGCCGGGCTTAACCCATGACTTTCTGCGCTTTGGATTGTCATAATGGATCCACTTTTCGTCACCGGTAACAATCCGATGCAAAAAACCTTTTCTTTTCTGCCGTTGAAGCAGCAGTTCGCACGTGAGAAAACGTCTCTCAATATCCCTTGGTTTCAATTCATATGGGACCCAATGTCCTTCCTTCTGGATCATGCCCAAACTTTTAAGACGTTTTCCTATTGTTGAGAAGTCAACTTCCAATGACGTAGATAATTCTTTAAGTGTTTGACATGAGTTTTCATTGAGCAGTGCCTGCAAATCGTTATCTTCAAATTTTTTCGGCTGACCAGGTCGCTCCTTGTCATCCAAGTCGAAATCACCAGCTTTAAAACGTGCAAACCACTTCCTACACGTTTGCTCAGCCAGAGCATGTTCACTATACACATCCACTAAAATACGATGAGCTTCAGCTGCACTTTTGTTCATATTAAAGTAATGAAGCAAAACTCCCCGCAAAAACACTTTATCTGGCACAAATTTTGACATATTCAATGAATTATACAGTATTGTTATTTATGATTTCAAGAAAGGTTATGTACGGCAAATGACGTCCTATGATAGATGTTTACAATGTATACAGAACTATAGGTAACAACGAAATAGTGTACTGCTTGTGCCATCTCTTGTAAAACGCTACGAATTAATTCCAACACCTAATATAATTATTCCGTCGTTATTGATCGTCGTCATTTCCGTCATCGTTAGAAAATCGCTACCAATTATGATGCTCGACTTTGTAGCTCATTTGACACAACGTGCACTACCCACGGATATTCATCAGTATCTACTTTTATAATTGCATTTACGCAACTTAACGAGTGTACTTCGTTTTTCCCAAAACCGGTTAAACAAATACTATTTCCCCGTAGCTTGTCTAATTTCATTCTATTGTAAACGTCTTTGCGCATTACTGTGATTTGGCTGCCGGTATCTATTAACGCATTGACCCGCACATCGTTTATCGTGATTCGTTTACACATTCTATCGCTCGGTGTATCAGTAACCGTATTAATTACCGTCGTCTTTTTATCCGTTACCGCCTCACTATCGTCTGACGCGTTACACAACCTCGCCGTATGCCCGTATTTTTGACACTTGAAACACTTTTTACTTAGTTCTTTCTTCTTGCAGTCTTTAGCTTTGTGTCCTTTATCGCCACAATTGTAGTATCTCACGTCTGTTTCCTGTTCCTTTTCACCTTTTGATGTTGATGGTTTCCTCGCTTCTTCTATTTTCTTCTGCATGTTGTTTCTCTCTCTCGTCCTCATCCTCTCAGTATTCTTCTTCCGAATTGTTTCGTATACTTTCAGCTTCTCCTTGAATTCCGTCAATTTTTTTGCTGCGTACAATATAATCTTGCTCTGCACGTCTTCCGGAAGTCCATCAATCACGTACTTCATGAGTGCTTCTGCTTCTATGTTGCCTCTAGCAGCTATTTCTTTCATCACATAATAATATTACGGTACGGTTTCGTCTCTCTTCAATCTTCTTTTGACCAGCATATCATGTATTTGAGCATTGTTTATTTTGTCTATAAATTCGTCTCGTAGCATTTCTTTTAATTTCTTCCACGACTTGATAATGCCTTCGCTGTCGATGAGCATTTTCAGGGAGGCCTCTCGAGAGTCGCGTCAGCAGTCTCGTTGAGGTCCCTCGAGGGCGAAAGCCGTGAGAGGCGTAAAAGGACGGCCGATTTCGTGTTCTCCTCCTCGGATTTCGAAGAGGTCTAGGGGGAGGCCGGCACTGAACCCGGACAACGTTGGGAAATTCACGGCGGAGGCAAGGGCGAAGAAGGCCGACAAGGCCAAGGCCTGGCAGCTGAGGAGGGACCACCGGGCCATAATAGACCCGCATGTGGAGTCCTTCTCCGCGTCCGCGAAAAGGGCAAAGGACAGAGCCATCGACCTCGCCATTGAGTACGATCAGCAGCCTTTGCGATCGGTTGCCGCGGTAGTAACCCGCGAATTAGCAGCCATCGCCAAGGCTGTAGAGAAGAGCAAAAATATTAAAGGAGACTTCGTTAGGGACCTGTGGACGGCTTTCTCCAAGCTGTCCGCAGCCCTGAGCTCCGTGATGGCGAGGTCGGGCGATGGCGATCTGCCGGCCGAAGACGACCGGCATGTTGAGAGCTCCAGGGCGTTGGCCTGAGCGGAGGAGAAACGACAGCTCAACCAAGAGCTGATGTTCCTCCGCTCCAGAGTCGCCATCCTGGAGCGTGGTAGAAAAAGGGGGAGGTCGACCTGCCGTGATACTTCAGGGAGGGACAGGGCGACCGGTCCGGGGTGGGACTCGGCCATGGAATGGTCGGGTCTCGATGGCTCGACCGATGCCCGCAGCCCCGTTCGAACGCGGGGAAGACGAACCGCTCCCACGGAGGGGGAGGGTCCGTGGCCGCACATAACGGTCACGGAGGAGGACCTGAGGTCTCCATACTTCAGACCTCCTCTGCAGGGGATTTCGAAACAATTGAACCCCCTGGCGACCGCCGCGGACAGAGTCGGGTCCGCGGGCAAGAAAGCCCCTTCTAAAAGGAAGGGAGAGACCGACGGACGGGACGACGAGGATGCCCGTATCGAACGGGTCCTCGAGAGGCTCCTCCCCCGCCTCCTGAGGAGGATGGGGGTGGTCCCGGGGACGGCGCCAGCACAAAAGGCGCGGAGCGGCCAGCCTCCCGCCCAACCGGCGAAAAAGGCGAGTAGGTCGCCCCTAAAGCAGGGCGGAGCGCCCCCTCACGCCGCGAGTAGGGACCGGTCTCCGCCCGCGTCTAATGTCCCCCAAACAGCGGGGGACGGAGCGCACACGGCGGACGACAACGAGGCGACCTGGGCGCAGGTTGTCTCGAGGGCGGCCAAGAGGGCGGCCGCCAAGGCGGCAAAGAAGAAGGAGACGGCGCCGACTAAAAGCGCCAAAACGCCTGCGGCCCCCGCTCCTAAGAATGGAAGCGGTGGAAAAACGAGAAAGGGGAGCGCCGCCGGTGGCCTCAAAGCCTCCGTTAAGACGCCAGCCCCCCCACCGAAGCTTAGGTCGGCGGCCATCTCTATAACCTGTGCCGACCCTACCACCTACCAACAGGTGGTGGGAAGGGCGAGATCGTCCATCTCTCTTAAGAACGTGGGGATCGACGATCTCCGTCCCAGGAGGGCTATCACAGAGGCCCTCATATGGGAGGTTAGGGGCCCGGAGAGCCGAGTCAAGGCGGACGCGCTAGCCGAGAAACTAACGGCCGTCTTCGTGGACAGGGACGATGTGAGGGTGTCCCGTCCATCGAAGACGGCCGAAATCCGGGTCTCCGGATTCGACGATTCAGCCACCCCCACCGAGATGGCGCAAGATCTGGCGAGGGCCTGCAAGCGACTCCCACCGGAATTTAAAGTGGGAGGAGTCAGCAGGGCCCCCAACGGGCTGGGCACCTGCTGGGTGCGGTGCCCCGTAGAGGCGGCCAAACAATTGGTGGCCGCCTCACGTGTCAAGGTGGGGTGGTCGAGCTGCAGAAGAGCTCTGCTGCAAGGCCCGGAGCCTCCAATGCTTCCGGTGCTTGGAAGCCGGCCATGTCCAGGCCAAATGCACAAGCACCGTGGATCGCTCCGGGTGCTGCTACCGGTGCGGGGGCATCGGCCACGCGGCGAGAGAGTGCCGCGCTAGGGTCGACTGCCCCGCGTGAGCTCGGTCGCTCCTCGGGGCACCGCATCGACGGCGCCAGATGCGTCGCAGCGAAAGCGAAGGGTAAAAGGAGGGGGCAGAAACCCAGTGACCCCCCCACTACCGCTGTCGCGGGGCAGACCCCCGTGGCGGCGATCATGGCGGAAGCGCCGTCGGCCGTGGCCGACATAGAGATGGCCGTCGTGGAGAATATATCCGCGGCGGCCGGTGAAGTGGCCGACAAGAGTGTCGGGCGGGACGAGGAACGACGGACGCAACAATAATGTCCCTCGCCCTCGGCCAGACGAACCTTAACCACTCGGCCGGGGCACAAAGCATGCTCGTGCAGTGCCTCGCCGAATGGGGGGAGGGCTGGCCATCGCCGCAGACCCCTACCGAATCCTGGAGAGTCACTCCAACTGGGCGGGGGACCGCTTAATCCGTATGGAGCTGGTGTCTACCCCCGCGCAGGTGTCACGAAGACGCTGCCGACAAGAGACGGAACGTCGATGGGCCCTACGAAAGATAGACCCCGGACGCCTCGAGGTGAGCCTCCTCTCCTTCACCTGGCCGGAACGTAACCCGGTCCGCACGGTGGAGGAGGAGGCCGAATGGCTCGGGGACGCCATGTCGCGCGCGTGCGACGCGTCGATGCCCCGCTGCCGTCCCGTGGCGAAAAGGACAGCCTACTGGTGGTCCGAGGAGTTAGCTGAACTATGACGGGCCACCGTGGCTGCCAAACGTACACTCGCCGCAGACGGCGGGGCACAGACGCAGAAATAGAAGCGGCCGCCGGGGCGCTCCGAGACGCAAGGAGCGCCCTCAGGCCATAAGAAGAGCTAAGGCCGACGCATGACGGGAGCTCCTCTCCTCCCTGGACAGGAACCCGTGGGGGAGGCCCTACAAAATAGTGACGAAGACACTTCGTCCGTGGCCCCCCCCGATAACGGAAACCCTAGACGCTCAGTTCCTAGAGGACGTCATGGCCGCCCTCTTTCCCGCAAGGGAGAGGGACATCCCCGAGAGGACCACTGTCCAGCTGGACGGACGAATTGAGCGTCACCGGGGGGGGGGGGAGATGGAGAGGGCATTCGCCCGACTGAGAGGGAGGCCGCGGGCGCCCGGACCCTCCGGCGTTTACGGAAGAGTGTGGCTCGCCGCGGCTCCCATCATTGGAGATTGCCTGAGGCAGCTCTACACGAGCTGCCTCAGAGAAGGTATATTTCCCAGGTCGTGGAAGAGCCCCTCTCGCGGGCTGCCACCTTGTCGTGGTGAGAGGGCTCCCCGACGAGGGGTCGCTTGCGACACGTGGGGGTCTAAGAGCAGCCTGTACGGACTCCCTCCTCACGGGGGGAGTCTGTACACCGGGTCCGGCACCCCAAGGGGGTCTCCTCTCCTCGTGGGAGGGACTCCTGGGGGGTGTCGTCCTTCGGGACGGGTCCCCAGTGTGCCGGTAGGGGTTGGCGGCCCTGACTTCAATCGCCCGGTGGCACGGCACCGTCAGGGGGAGGATTGCTCCCTTCCCGTGCGTGATGTGGGGTTTCGACCCCCACTGCACGTAGACCCCCGTGGGGCCCTCCCCTACTCCCTGTGAGGTGGGGTAGTTCCTTTGGGGTTTGCGTGCAAAAGGGTCGACGCGGGTGCTCCCGCAGGCGAGACGGCCCGTATGCTGGGTGCTCCTGGCTCATGCCACTGAGGGGGATGGGGTCTCCGAGAGTCTCGGCTCATTGCACCGGGGACTTCTCCCGCCTCGAGAGGTGCGGACTCTGTCCGTAGGGGAGGACGGGGCCACGCGGACTTCGGTCTGTCGCGGAACCACCCGTCTCTCCTGGTGGGGGGTCGCGCGGCCGCTCGGACGTATTCCGAGACAGGGCGCGCGACTCCCGCCCCCTCCGGGCCGCTCGGACGTATTCCGAGGTCGGGGCCGGGGGGGGGGGGCGTCGAGTATTGTGCCCGGTGTCTCCGCGACGGCGTCCCTTCCGAAGCGGGACACCGGGCAGCGCAAACAACGCTGGTCGCCACGGCGGCTAGGGTCCGGAAGGGGCGCCGCTTCCGTGACCTGAACCGTCCGTGGGGCCGCCTCGGGTGGCGCCACCCGCAGTGGTGCCCTCGACATCGGAGACGAGGGACCCCTGAAACTCGTGAGTGGGCTCGCACCACATCCGCTCACGGGGAGTAAGGGGCCGGAGGCCAGTGTCCCCGATACATTCCGGGGACCCGAGCCATATGCTAGCCCCCCGGGGGAACTCGGGGCCCCCTCTCCTGATTCTTCGGGGGAGGGGTGAGGGTATACCCTGGCTGGCGGAGCCGCTGCGGGCCGTGGGCATCAATCTAATGGACAATATAAATTCTCAACATAATGTGGAGGGAGAACGCTCGCTTCAGAGTGTAGAGGCGGACGCTCGCTCAATTATGAGCGACAGTTCGCGCAAACAACGTCCCGGCCCTGCGAGCAGCAGGGCCGGGGCGCGCGCCGAGGCGGTCGCCTACGAGGGAGCGCTGTCGAGGGCCGGTTCTACGGTCTCGCTGAGCTCCCTTGGAGGAGAGAGCCGAAAACGGCCGGCCGAATGTGTTGTCTCCTCTTCGGATTCCGAGAGGGAGTCAACAAAAAGGTCCAGGGGGAGGCCAGCTCTAAATCCCGAACATGTCGGGAAATATACTGCCGAGGCAATGGCAAAGAAGGCCGAAAAGGCTAAAGCCCGGCAGCTACAGGGTGGGCCATCTATTGGTACGTTTTTAAAAATGCGATCAAATGAGCATACATTGATATTTTTTATTAATTTTTTTTTTGTTGTGAAGCTAAAAGTATCCGCGTCAAGAATGAAAAACGATTTCGTTCATGTGGCTCCCTCTACTGGCCTTACAGTATGCCATTCGGTCACCCCAATTATTAATGACATTTTGGACTACCTCGGCGCCAATTTCACTCAAAACAGTCGTAATATAATGTCATCCACTAACATCCCATTCTCACGAACTTTCCTCACCAATTTGCGTATAGCTCCTTCGGTGGGTGCTCTATCACGACCCATATTTCTTTTCAAAATTCGTACAGTTTCGGCGACACAGCACTGACTTTGAAAATAAGTTTTTAAAATTTCAAAACGCTCTTCAAGAGAAAACATGTTGTTTCGTGCCGCGGACGGTATGACTAATAAACTGTCAAAATTTCGGGTCTGTAGCTCGTTCGGTGTTGCCATACGACGAAATTCAAAAACGTACCAATAGATGGCCCACCCTGTAAGAAAAGACCACCGGACGATTTTAGATCCGGAAGTTGAGCCGTCCTCCACATCGGCCAGGAAGGCCAAAGAGAAAGCTGTCGAACTCGCCCTCGAGTTCGACGAACAACCGATTTGCGCAGTCGCCGCGGTCGCAACACGCGAACTGGCGACCATTGCCAAGTCGGTTGAGCGATCAAAGAACATCAGGGGCGACATAATGAGGGATATGTGGACAGCATACACCAAGCTGTCCGCAGCCCTCACGTCAGTCTTTACGAGGGCGGATGATAGCAGCCTGGCCGCGAACGTAGACCAGAGGGAGGAATGCTCCAGACCCGCCTGGGCGAAGGAGAGACGCCGGCTGAATGAAGAGTTGGTGTTCCTCCGCTCCAGGGTCGCGGTACTGGAACACGGCCGGGGGAGGTCCACCTCCCGTCGCACGTCCGGCAGGGATAGGGTGCCGGGGATGGAATGGGACTCGATCATGGAGTGGTCGGGTCCCGATAGCCTGGCTGGCGACCGCAGTCCAATTAGGACTAGAGGAAGGACTGCTCCCGCGGAGGGGGAGAGGCCGCGCGTGACGATCACGAAAGAGGACCTGAGATCCCCATATTTCAGGCCTCCTCTGCAGGGGGTTAGCAAGCAGCTGAACCCCCTGGTGGCCGTCGCGGACAGGATCGCCCCTGTCGGCAAGACACCCCCTTCGAAAAATAAAAGGAGGGAGAATGCCGACAGGGTCGATGATGAGGAGAGCCGCATCGAGCGGCTCATCGTGCGGCTCCTGCCCCGTCTCCTGCGGGAGATGGGGGTCGCCCCGATGACGGCGCCATCAACAAAGCCGCGGAGCGGTCTGGCCGCTGCCACACCGGCGAAGAGGGCCGCCAAGGCCGCTCCTAAGACGGGAGAGAGCGCAGCCAACGCGCCTTCCCCCGCCGCTAAGGCGAATCTACCGCCCCCGGCTGTCCCCAAAACATTTGTGGACGGGGGGACGGAGACGGACGCGAACGAGGCGACCTGGGCGCAGGTCGTTTCGAGGGGGGCAAAGAGAGCGGCCGCCAAGGCGAAGAAGGCGGAAGCGGAGCCGCCCCGGCCCCTCCCCAAGAGCGCGAAGAGCGCCGGGGCGCCCGTGGCCCCCGCTCCCAATAAAAAGGGGAGCGGTGGGAAAAAGGGCGGGACGGCGATGAAGGGGAGCACTGCCGCGAGGCCGCCAGCCTCCGGCAAGAAGGCTCCCCTCCCGAAATTGAGGCCGCCAAGTTCAGCGGCCATAGTGGTGACCTGCGCCGACCCTACCTCCTGCCAAGAGGTGGTAGGGAAGGCAAGATCCTCAATCTCCCTCAAGGACGTGGGGATCGAGGATCTCCGTCCCAGGAGGGCCATCACAGGGGCCCTTATTTGGGAGGTCCGGGGCCCGGAGAGTCGAGTCAAGGCGAACGCGCTGGCCGAGAGGCTGACGGCCGTCTTCGCAAACAGGGACGACGTGAGGTTGTCCCGCCCATCGAAGACGGCCGAGATCCGGGTCACCGGACTCGATGATTCGGCCACTCCCACCGAGGTGGCACAGGATCTGGCGAGGGCCTGCAAGCGACTCCCACCGGAATTTAAGGTGGGAGAAGTCGGCAGGGCCCCCAACGAGCTGGGCACCTGCTGGGTGCGGTGCCCCGTAGAGGCGGCCAAACAATTAGTGGCCGCCTCACGAGTCAAGGTGGGGTGGTCGAGCTGCAGGGTGGCCCTGCTGCCGGCCCGGAGCTTCCAATGCTTCCGGTGCTTGGAAGCTGGCCATGTCCAGGCCAAATGCACAAGCACCGTGGATCGCTCCGGGTGCTGCTACCGGTGTGGGGGCATCGGCCACGCGGCGAGAGAGTGCCGCGAGCTCGGCCGCCCCTCGGGGCACCGCATCGGCGGCGCTAAAGCGAAGGGCAAGAAGGGGGGGCAGAAGCCCAGTGGCCCCCTCACTGCCGTTGCGGGACAGCCCCCCGCGGCGGCAGCGACCACCGCAGAGACAACGTCGACCGTAACAGTGGCCGACATTGAGATGGCCGTCGTGGAGGAGTCACCCCCCACGGCGGTCGCAGACGTGGCCGACAAATCCAACGTCGGTGGGGGCGAGGTAACAACAATTAATGTCCCTCGTCCTCGCTCAGGTTAACCTCAACCACTCGGCCGGGGCGCAAAGCATGCTAATGCAGTGCCTCGCCGAGTGGGGGGGGGTGGACTGGCCATCGCCGCAGACCCATACCATATCCCGGAGAGTCACCCCAACTGGGCGGGGGACTCCCTGGGACGGGTGGCGGTGGTCAGCCGGCACGCGCGCGACACCCCGCCGATGATTCCAATATCGGCGGCGGAGGGGTTCGCTCTGGTAGAGTGGGGGCCCATCGATGTAGTCGAGGAGGGAATATGAGGATGCCCTGGAGTCTCTGGGGGAGCACATCAGACGACGCTCCCCCAGGCTAGTACTGGTGGGTGGGGACTTCAACGCCCATGCGTTAGAGTGGGGTTCCCCATCCACCGACTCCAGGGCGACAGCACCCTGCTGTGGGCGGCGAGGCACGGCCTAGTCTTGTTGAATAGAGGCCGTGCCAGTACCTTCGTGGGGGCCCGGGGGGAGTCCATTGTCGATCTGACGTGGGCGACCCCCGCGGCTGCCGCCAGGATACGTTGGCACGTGGACGCCAGCTCCTTAGGAGAATTGTCGGATCATCGTCTGATACGCATGGAGCTGGTGTCCACCCCCACGGAGGTGTCGATAAGACGCCGCCTACATGAGAAGGAACGTCGATGGGCCCTGCGCAAGTTGGACACCGGCGCCCTCGAGGTGAGCCTCTTCTCCTCCACGTGGCCGGAACCCAACCAGGCCCGCTCGGTGGAGGAGGAGGCCGAATGGCTCGGGAACGCCATGTCGCGCGCGTGCGACGCGTCGATGAACCTCTGCCATCCTGTGGCGAGGAGGGCAGTCTACTGGTGGTCCCAGGAGATAGCTGAGCTACGACGGGCCGCCGTAGCTGCCTGACGGAAGTTCACCCGCCGCAGACGACGGGGCACCGACGAGGAGGTGGAAGTGGCCGCCGAGCCGCTCCGTGAAGCTAGGAGCGCCCTTAGAGCGGCCATTAGGAGGGCGAAGGCCGACGCTTGGCGCGACCTCGTCTCCTCCCTTGACAGGGATCCGTGCGGGAGGCCCTATAAAATTGTGACGAAGCAATTTCGTCCGTGGGCCCCCCCGATAACGGAAACCCTGGACGCTCAGTTCCTGGAGGATGTGGTGGCCGCCCTCTTTCCCAATAGGGAAAGGGAAATACCGGAGAGGGTCGGCCCCCCGTCCGAATGGACGGAGGAGCTGGGCGTCACCCGGGAGGAGATGGTGATGGCCTTCGCCCGCCTCAAGGGGAGACCGCGGGCGCCCGGACCCTCTGGTGTACACGGAAGGGTCTGGCTCGCCGCGGCTCCCATAGTGGGCAGCCGTCTGAGGCGGCTCTTCACGAGCTGCCTCAGAGACGGCATATTTCCCAGGCCGTGGAAAAGGGCCAGGCTTGTCCTCCTCCGTAAAGAGGGCAAGCCAGCGGAGAGTCCCTTCGCTTATAGGCCGTTATGCCTGTTGGACGATGCGGGGAAATTGCTGGAGCGAGTCATCGCTGCCCGCATCGTCCGGCACCTGCCCCGGGATGGTCCCAATCTATCCCGAGGTCAGTATGGCTTCCGGGAGGGTCTATCGACTATCGACGCCGTCAGGCAAATCAGGGCCCTCACGGAGCAGATGACCGCGGGTGGCGTTGGCGGTATCCCTTGACATCGCCAACGCCTTTAATAGCATCCCATGGGGCTGGGTAGTGGGGGCGATGAGAGGACAACACCTCTTGCCGCCCTACCTGGTCGCTATTATAGAGGACTATTTCCGGGACAGGCAGCTGGAGTTCCATAACAAAACGGGACTTCAGCAGCAGATGGACGTATCGTGCGGCATTCCACAGGGGTCCGTGTTGGGACCCCTACTCTGGAACGTCGCATACGACTACGTTCTCCGTGCGGCCCTACCCCCCGGCTGCCACGTCGTTTGTTACGCGGACGACACGTTGGTGGTGGTCGGGGCCATGGGAGAGCCATCGGTACGGCAAACGTCGGAGTGGCGTGCGTGGTCGGCTCCATTAAGGAGTTGGGCCTGAGGGTGGCCCCCGCTAAATCGGAAGCTCTTTTCTTCCACGATGGAAAGAGCGGGGTGCCCCCTCAGGCACATATAGTGGTGGACGATGTCGGCGTCCCGGTGAGGCCAACGATCAAATATCTGGGCCTCACCGTGGATAGTCGCTGGGGCTTCGTCGAACACTTCGACGAGCTAGCCCCGCGGTTGGGCCGCCGAGCAGACGCTCTGCTCGGCCTCATGCCCAACCTCCACGGTCCGAACGGGTCGGTCAGGCGGGCTTATATGCACGCCGTCCTGTCCGGGGCCCTTTACGGGGCCTCGGTATGGAGTGGGAAGGCCCTGGCCAGCCGCCGAATAAAGCAGAAGTTGCACAGCATGCAACGGTGGCTGGCCTTGCGCATCTGTAGGGCCTACAGGACGGTGTCGTACGCCGCCGCCATGGTCCTCGCGGGGATCCCCCCTGCCGAGTACGTGACCGACGCCCTGGCGGAAACCTTCGCCGGGGTGAAGGTCATTCGGCTTCGGGGGGGGATCGTTACCCCGAGGACCACTGACCGACTGAGAAGGAACGCCCGTCGGCGGGTCTTCGAAGAGTGGCGCTCCACTCTCGAAAACGACCCGCCGACAACGGGCGCTCGGACCGTGGAGGCCATCCTCCCCTGCCTCGAGGAATTGGTAGGCAGGGGATGGGGCGGACTATCGTTCCACGCGACGCAGGTGCTCACCGGACACGGATGTTTCGGGGAGTACCTGTGTCGCATAGGTAAGGAGCCACTTGTTGTCACCACTGCAACGGGGACCAGGACACCGCGCAGCATACGCTGGAGACCTGCCCGGCTTGGGCGGGCGAGCGCGGTGTCCTGGTCCGTGAGATAGGGGAGGATCTCTCCCTGCCGGCTGTCGTGAAGGAGATAGTCGGCAGGGAGAGTGCTTGGAGGGCCTTCTCCTCCTTCTGCAATCGGGTGATGTCGCAGAAGGAGGAGGCTGAGAGGCAGAGGGAGAGGGCACCGGGAGGTCGGGGCCTTCTCCCGCCCCCGCCGCCTCCGGGTGGGAAGGAGATGCGAGGGGTGGTGGCGTTGGGGGTCAACGCGGGCGCCGGCTCCAACCGTATCGCTCGCGCCCCGGGTCACTCGCGCGTACCCGCCGCCGGGACCGCCCCACGGGGCGAGAACGACGGCGACCTTCCCCCACAGATGAGAGGAGTGAAGAGGAGGACGGTGGGGTGGTGTGCGGGAGTGTCGGGGTCAGTGAACCCTCCACCTCCGCCGCCACCATCATCAGTGACGGCGTCTCGGACGCGGGGCGCAGTGAAGCGGCGGCGGATCGCCGACCCTAGGATCGATCCGCCGCCGGAAACAGGATGACCCTCCGCGTGCACGGGGTGCAGTGGCTCATCATCCTCCGGCCGCGTCGAATGCGCGACCGGGCGGGGAGCCCTGCGCCGCCGCGCGCGAGGGGTGCGCCGCGAGACTTCCTCTCGCGGCGCCGAAGCATGAGGGGCGCCAGACATCTGATTGGCGTCCCTCGGGGGGCTGGGGATCGCGGCGGGGGCCGATCCCCAACTTCCGCCCCCCATCACCAACCGGGGCGGCGGGCGCAGGGGGTGGTGTCCCCCCAGCGCCCGAATAAAGTCGAAAGTGCCAAGCACCGCCCGAGGTCACGTCGTCTCTCAGACGACGCCATAAAAATCCCCGGGCGGGAATAGAAGTCGGCAATAAGCCGACTGGCCTGAGGGACTCCCAGAAGTATGCTGCACGCGTTCCTGGGAGTCCCTCATGCAAGGCCAGGTAAGGACACTCGGAGGGGTTTTAGTGGGTGCAAGCCTCACATAACCCCGGGCTCTCCCCCGAGGTTCGGGGTATGCGTCAGGCATTTCCCCTCCGTTATCAAAAAAAAAAAAAAAAAGGTGGAAGAGGGCCAGGCTTGTCCTCCTACGCAAAGAGGGCGCAGAGTCCCTCCGCCTATAGGCCGATTTGCCTGCTGGACGGTGCGGGAAAATTGCTGGAGCGCATCATCGCTGCCCGCATCTTCCGGCACCTGTCCCGGGATGGTCCCAATCTATCCCGCGGTCAGTACGGCTTCCGGGAGGGCCAGTCGACGATCGACGCCGTCAGACAGGTCAGAGCCCTCTCGGAGCAGATGACCGCGGGTGGGGAGGAGACGTTGGCGGTGTCCCTAGACATCGCCAACGCCTTCAATAGTGTCCTGTGCGGCCAGATGGTGGGGGCGATGAGAGGACATCACCTCTTGCCCCCCTACTTGGTCGCCATTGTTGAGGACTATTTCCGGGACAGGCAGCTGGAGTTCCACGAGTTTTACGGGGCCCCGGTATGGAGTGAGAGGGCCCTGGCCAACTGCCGTATACAGGAGAGGTTGCACAGCGTGCAACGGCGGTTGGCCCTTAGGATCTGTAAGGCTTACAGGACGGTGTCGTACGCCGCTGCCATGGTCCTCGCGGGGATTCCCCTGGCCAAGTACGTGGCGGAGACTTACGCCAGGGTGAAAGCCATTCGGCTGCGGAGGGGGGGGGGATCGTAACCCCGGGGACCGTAGACCGACTGAGAGGAAACACCCGTCGGCGGGTCTTTGGAGAGTGGCGCACCACTCTCGAGAACAACCCGCCGACAACGGGCGTACGGACCGTGGAAGCCATCCTCCCCTGCCTAGAGGAATGGGTAGGCAGGGGATGGGGCGGACTGTCGTTCCACGCGACGCAGGTGCTCACCGGACACGGATGGTGTCCCCCCAGCGCCCGAATTGAGCGGTCAGTGCCGCGCAACGCCCGGGGTCGTCTCTAACAAAATCCCGGGCGGGATAGACTGTCGGCAAATCAGCCGACTGGCCAGAGGGGCTCCCAGAAGTATGCTGCACGCGTTCCTGGGAGCCCCTCAGCTATGGCCTGGTAAGGACACCCGGAGAGGTTTTAGTGGGTGCAAGCCCCACATAACCCCAGGCTCTCCCCCGAAGCCCGGGGTATGCGTTAGGCATTTCCCCTCCGTTACCAAAAAAAAAAAAAAGGGGTTTCCCGAAATGTAAACTGTGACTATTTTATCCCCTTCATTGGAGGTGGACGAATATAGTCTGAATAACCGATCCCAGTCGGCTCGGGATTTGCTTGAAAATAAGGAGTTGTGAACTGATCCAAGGGAGGAGGGAGAGGAAATTTTTCTTCGAGAGAAGGAGGGAGAGGGAATCATCCCTCGAGAGAAGGAGGGGGAGGGAATCGTTCCTCGAAAGGAGGAGTAATTTAGGATTCCCTGAATAGCAGGATCGATGACAGGAGGAGAGGTGAGATCTAAGGATTGTGTTGTTTCTAACGTTGGTGAGTAGGAAACTTCACCAAATTGGTCGTCGGTCGGTTGTGGCGGCGCAATTGTGGGTTGGCCAAGGGGACGGTTCCGTCTATTCCTCCAGACATAAGGAATCCATCCGTGTTTTTTAATGGTACTTAAAATAATATATGTGTATGTTTCGTCGGAAACGCGCATAAATGTATATAGATGTGTTTCCATGCAGGGAGACGAGGGGATGAACCGAAAGGAATGGCGACTTACTCTTAGCTGTCCACAAGATATCGGGTAGCTTTCGGTAGGTGAGCGAGGAGGTCCATCGTCCACGGAGAGCGTCAGAAGGGCAGTCGCAGTGGCGTATGGCTGATGATTCCACACTGACGATTTGCCCACACTTTCGCACTCGTATGAAATTGCGAACTGGCGTGATTATCGATTAGCGAGTTCAAGTAATTTCCGCACTGCTTGCCACAATAGTTTAATTCGTGAACTGTACGTGAACCGGATTAGCTTGATTTTCGTACTGACCGCAACAATAGTTTGGATCGCGAACTTCACTGACGTGAATCGGGTGGTTTAGAATTCCGTTCCGCTCTGCGTTTCTGCGGGACCTCTATTACTCCAAAAAAAGGGCGTTGTGCCCTTTGTCTAGGATACAAAAATTAGTTGCAATGTCACGCGAGATTTACGATTTTTATAGTGTCCTATCGTTGTTAATCTAAAGTACATCGTTAGAGGAGTTTTGAGAAGAAAAGAAGTGATTTACGTTTTTCTTTAAAGAGCCAATATTGCTCCAGACGGATGACGAATTCTGTTATTCTCACAGAAAATATAGTTAGGTAAACAGATGATTACCGTGCACAACTAGTTTTGCGTGCAGGGCAACCATTGTCAGTTTTTTTTTCTTGATAACGGAGGGGAAATGCCTGACGCATACCCCGAGCCTCGGGGGAGAGCCCGGGGTTATGTGGGGCTTGCACCCACTAAAACCCCTCCGAGTGTCCTTACCTGGCCTTGCATGAGGGACTCCCAGGAACGCGTGCAGCATACTTCTGGGAGTCCCTCAGGCCAGTCGGCTTATTGCCGACTTCTATTCCCGCCCGGGGATTTCTATGGCGTCGTCTGAGAGACGACGTGACTGCTTGGCACCTTCGACTTTATTCGGGCGCTGGGGGGACACCACCCCCTGCGCCCGCCGCCTCGGTTGGTGTTGGGGGGCGGGAGTTAGGGATCACGGCCCCCGCCGCGATCCCCAGCCCTCCGAGGGGCGCCAATCAGAAGTTTGGCGCCCCTCATGTTTCGGCGCCGCGAGAGGAAGTCTCGCGGCGCACCCCCAGCGCGCGGCAGCGCAGGGCTCCCCGCCCGGTCGCGCATTCGACGCGGCCGGAGGATGATGAGCCACTGCACCCCGCGCACGCGGAGGGTCATCCTGTTTCCGGCGGTGGATCGACCCTAGGGTCGTTGATCCGCTGCCGCTTCACTGCGCCCCGCGTCCGACACGCGGGGCCGTCACTGATGATGGTGGCGGCGGAGGTGGAGGGTTCACTGACCCCGACACTCCCGCACACCATCCCACCGTCCTCCTCTTCACTCCTCTCATCTATGGGGGAAGGAGGTCGCCGTCGTTCTCGCCCCGTGGGGCGGTCCCGGCGGCGGGTACGCGCGAGGGGTGACCCGGGGCGCGAGCGATCCGGTTGGAGCCGGCGCCCGCGTTGACCCCCAACGCCACCACCCCTCGCATCTCCTTCCCCCCGTCAGCCCCGCCACCCGGAGGCGGCGGGGGCGGGAGAAGGCCCCGACCTCCCGGTGCCCTCTCCCTCTGCCTCTCAGCCTCCTCCTTCTGCGACATCACCCGATCGCAGAAGGAGGAGAAGGCCCTCCAAGCACTCTCCCTGCCGACTATCTCCTTCACGACAGCAGGAAGAGATCCTCCCCTATCTCACGGACCAGGACACCGCGCTCGCCCGCCCAAGCCGGGCAGGTCTCCAGCGTATGCTGCGCGGTCCCCGTCGCAGTGGTGACAACAAGTGGTCGGCTCCTTACCTAGCGACACAGGTACTCCCCGAAACATCCGTGTCCGGTGAGCACCTGCGTCGCGTGGAACGATATTCCGCCCCATCCCCTGCCTACCCATTCCTCGAGGCAGGGGAGGATGGCCTCCACGGTCCGAGCGCCCGTTGTCGGCGGGTCGTTTTCGAGAGTGGAGCGCCACTCTTCGAAGACCCGCCGACGGGCGTTCCTTCTCAGTCGGTCAGTGGTCCTTGGGGTAACGATCCCCCCCCGAAGCCGAATGGCTTTCACCCCGGCGAAGGTTTCCGCCAGGGCGTCGGCCACGTACTCGGCAGGGGGGATCCCCGCGAGGACCATGGCGGCGGCGTACGACACTGTCCTGTAGGCCCTACAGATGCGCAAGGCCAGCCGCCGTTGCACGTTGTGCAACTTCTGCTTTATTCGGCGGCTGGCCAGGGCCTTCCCACTCCATACCGGGGCCCCGTAAAGGGCCCCGGACAGGACAGCGTGCATATAAGCCCGCCTGACCGACCCGTTCGGACCGTGGAGGTTGGGCATGAGGCCGAGCAGAGCGTCTGCTCGGCGGCCCAACCGCGGGGCTAGCTCGTCGAAGTGTTCGACGAAGCCCCAGCGACTATCCACGGTAAGGCCCAGATATTTGATCGTTGGCCTCACCGGGACGCCGACATCGTCCACCACTATATGTGCTTGAGGGGGCACCCCGCTCTTTCCATCGTGGAAGAAAAGAGCTTCCGATTTAGCGGGGGCCACCCTCAGGCCCAACTCCTTAATGGAGCTGACCACGCACGCCACTCTGACGTTTGCCGTACCGATGGCTCTCCCATGGCCCCGACCACCACCAACGTGTCATCCGCGTAACAAACGACGTGGCAGCCGGGGGGTAGGGCCGCACGGAGAACGTAGTCGCATGCGACGTTCCAGAGTAGGGGTCCCAACACGGACCCCTGTGGAACGCCGCACGATACGTCCCTCCGCTGCTGAAGTCCCGTTTTGTTATGGAACTCCAACTGCCTGTCCCGGAAATAGTCCTCTATAATAGCGACCAGGTAGGGCGGCAAGAGGTGTTTTCCTCTCATCGCCCCCACTACCCGGCCCCATGGGATGCTATTAAAGGCGTTGGCGATGTCAAGGGATACCGCCAACGCCACCTCCCCTCCCGCGGTCATCTGCTCCGTGAGGGCCCTGACTTGCCTGACGGCGTCGATAGTCGATAGACCCTCCCGGAAGCCATACTGACCGCGGGATAGATTGGGACCATCCCGGGACAGGTGCCGGACGATGCGGGCAGCGATGACTCGCTCCAGCAATTTCCCCGCATCGTCCAACAGGCATAACGGTCTATAAGCGGAGGGACTCTCCGCTGGCTTGCCCTCTTTACGGAGAAGGACAAGCCTGGCCCTTTTCCACGGCCTGGGAAATATGCCGTCTCTGAGGCAGCTCGTGAAGAGCCGCCTCAGACGGCTGCCCACTATGGGAGCCGCGGCGAGCCAGACCCTTCCGTGTACACCAGAGGGTCCGGGCGCCCGCGGTCTCCCCTTGAGGCGGGCGAAGGCCATCACCATCTCCTCCCGGGTGACGCCCAGCTCCTCCGTCCATTCGGACGGGGGGCCGACCCTCTCCGGTATTTCCCTTTCCCTATTGGGAAAGAGGGCGGCCACCACATCCTCCAGGAACTGAGCGTCCAGGGTTTCCGTTATCGGGGGGGCCCACGGACGAAATTGCTTCGTCACAATTTTATAGGGCCCCCCCACGGATCCCTGTCAAGGGAGGAGACGAGGTCGCGCCAAGCGTCGGCCTTCGCCCTCCTAATGGCCGCTCTAAGGGCGCTCCTATCTTCACGGAGCGCCTCGGCGGCCACTTCCACCTCCTCGTCAGGGCCCCGTCGTCTGCGGCGGGTGAACCTCCGTCGGGCAGCTACGGCGGCCCGTCGTAGCTCAGCTATCTCCTAGGACCACCAGTAGACTGCCGTCCTCGCCACAGGATGGCAAAGGGGCATCGACGCGTCGCACGCGCGCGACATGGCGTCCCCGAGCCATTCGGCCTCCTCCTCCACCGAACGGGCCTGGTTGGGTTCCGGCCACGTGGAGGAGAGGAGGCTTACCTCGAGGGCGCAGGGGTCCAACTTGCGCAGGGCCCATCGTTCCTTCTCATGTAGGCGGCGTCTTATCGATACCTCCGTGGGGGTGGACACCAGCTCCATGCGGATCAGACGATGATCCGACAATTCTCCTAAGGAGCTGGCGTCCACGTGCCAACCACGTATCCTGGCGGCAGCCGCTGGGGTCGCCCACGTCAGATCGACAATGGACTCCCCCCGGGCCCCCACGAAGGTACTGGCACGGCCTCTATTCAACTAGGCCGTGCCTCGCCGCCCACAGCAGGGTGCTGTCGCCCCTGGAGTCGGTGGATGGGGAACCCCACTCTAACGCATGGCGTTGAAGTCCCCACCCACCAGTACTGGCCTGGGGCGCGCTGTAGTTCCTCTGAGTGAAGGCCCCAGAGCCACTTCCACAAGGGGAACAAGTGTACGTCCCTACAATCGCGTGCTGATGCGAAGGAACCGATAGCCATAACTTTGTATCATCATACTTACAAGATAAGACACCCTTAGCTGATCAATCGATGGTGTCCAGGACCCCACCCACCTCTACCAGGACCCGCCGAAAAACAAAACGTACATCCGCCCGACCGATAATTGGTTATGAAAATCTCGGTGGGGTTCGCGCGCGTGCCGGCTGACCAACCGGCCACCCGTCCCAGGGAACTCCACCGCCAGTTGGGTGCGAGGCCTCTCCGGGATTTAGGATAATGGGTCTGTCGGCCAACAGAGAATGGCCACAAGATCCCACACACCCCACCCCACACGAGAAGAGAGTCACCACAAATGACCACATTAAAGTCACTGCTTATGCTCGGCACCCGGGGACCAGTGGTTCGAAGGTTAAACCTGAGTCGAGGACGAAGGGACATTATATTGTTGTTACTCGTTCCTCGCCTCAACCCCCACCCCCGACACCGTATAGGATTTGGTCCAGGGCACGTCTGCAGACCTCAGGGGGGGGGGGACTCTCCAACGAACGGCCCAGGCGTCTCACATTGGCTCGGAGCACTAACGTTGAGATATACTCCGGCCCCGCATCCGTTTTGATACTTCGCTCACGGACGAGACCCTTGTTCCTCCGTCGCAGACCCACTAGGCACACAAGACATACTGCACGCCTGATTACACATGGAGAAGACTGTCCCGCAAAGGCAGCTGAGGGGAGCCACTGAGAATTCGCCTCCACTTCGGCCCTTCGCTTTAGCGGCGGTGCATCCGGCGCCGCCGATGCGGCTGCCCGAGGGGCGGCCGAGCTCGCGGCCGCGGGGCAATCGACCTATAGCGCGGCACTCTCTCGACCGCGTGGCCGAGCCCACACCGGTTAGAAGGCACCGGAGCGATCCACGGTGCTTGTGCATTTGGCCTGGACATGGCCAGCTTCCAAGCACCGGAAGCATTGGAGGCTCCGGGCCGGCAGCAAGGCCACCCTGCAGCTCGACCATCCCACCTTGACTCGTGAGGCGGCCGCTAATTGTTTGGCCGCCTCTACGGGGCACCGCACCCAGCACGTGCCCAGCCCGTTGGGGGCCCTGCTGACTTCTCCCACCTTAAATTCCGGTGGGAGTCGCTTGCAGGCCCTCGCCAGATCTTGCGCCATCTTGGTGGGAGTGGCCGAATCATCGAGTCCGGTGACCCGGATCTCGGCCGTCTTCGATGGGCGGGACACCCTCACGTCGTCTCTGTTTGCGAAGA
Source organism: Acromyrmex echinatior (assembly GCF_024713525.1). Classification (NCBI taxonomy): domain Eukaryota; kingdom Metazoa; phylum Arthropoda; class Insecta; order Hymenoptera; family Formicidae; genus Acromyrmex; species Acromyrmex echinatior. Next base: position 3,035,211 of record NC_141858.1, on the reverse strand, counting down.
CGGCCGTCAGCCTCTCGGCCAGCGCGTTCGCCTTGACTCGACTCTCCGGGCCCCGGACCTCCCAAATAAGGGCCCCTGTGATGGCCCTCCTGGGACGGAGATCCTCGATCCCCACGTCCTTGAGGGAGATCGAGGATCTTGCCTTCCCTACCACCTCTAGGTAGTAGGTAGGGTCGGCGCAGGTCACCACTATGGCCGCTGAACTTGGCGGCCTCAATTTCGGGAGGGGAGCCTTCTTGCCGGAGGCTGGCGGCCTCGCGGCAGTGCTCCCCTTCATCGCCGTCCCGCCCTTTTTCCCACTGCTCCCCTTTTTATTGGGAGCGGGGGCCACGGGCGCCCCGGCGCTCTTCGCGCTCTTGGGGAGGGGCCGGGGCGGCTCCGCTTCCGCCTTCTTCGCCTTGGCGGCCGCTCTCTTTGCCCCCCTCGAAACGACCTGCGCCCAGGTCGCCTCGTTCGCGTCCGTCTCCGTCCCCCCGTCCACAAATGTTTTGGGGACAGCCGGGGGCGGTAGATTCGCCTTAGAGGCGGGGGGAGGCGCGTTGGCTGCGCTCTCTCCCGTCTTAGGAGCGGCCTTGGCGGCCCTCTTCGCCGGTGTGGCAGCGGCCAGACCGCTCCGCGGCTTTGTTGACGGCGCCGTCATCGGGGCGACCCCCATCTCCCGCAGGAGACGGGGCAGGAGCCACACGATGAGCCGCTCGATGCGGCCCTCCTCATCATCGACCCTGTCGGCATTCTCCATCCTTTTATTTTTCGAAGGGGGTGTCTTGCCGACAGGGGCGGTCCTGTTCGGGACGGCCGCCAGGGGGTTCAGCTGCTTGCTAACCCCCTGCAGAGGAGGCCTGAAATATGGGGATCTCAGGTCCTCCTCCGTGACCGTCACGCGCGGCCTCTCCCCCTCCGCGGGAGCAGTCCTTCCTCTAGTCCTAATTGGACTGCGGTCGCCAGCCAGGCTATCGGGATCCGACCACTCCATGATCGAGTCCCATTCCATCCCCGGCACCCTATCCCTGCCGGACGTGCGGCGGGAGGTGGACCTCCCCCGGCCGTGTTCCAGTACCGCGACCCTGGAGCGGAGGAACACCAACTCTTCATTCAGCCGGCGTCTCTCCTTCGCCCAGGCGGGTCTGGAGCATTCCTCCCTCTGGTCTACGTTCGCGGCCTATCACCCGCCCTCGTAAAGACTGACGCGAGGGCTGCGGACAGCTTGGTGTATGCTGTCCACATATCCCTCACTATGTCGCCCCTGATGTTCTTTGATCGCTCAACCGACTTGGCAATGGTCGCCAGTTCGCGTGTTGCGACCGCGGCGACTGCGCAAATCGGTTGTTCGTCGAACTCGAGGGCGAGTTCGACAGCTTTCTCTTTGGCCTTCCTGGCCGATGTGAGGACGGCTCAACTTCCGGATCTAAAATCGTCCGGTGGTCCTTTCTTAGCTGCCGGGCTTTAGCCTTTTCGGCCTTCTTTGCCATTGCCTCGGCAGTATATTTCCCGACATGTTCGGGATTTAGAGCTGGCCTCCCCCTGGACCTTTTTGTTGACTCCCCCTCGGAATCCGAGGAGGAGACAACACATTCGGCCGGCCGTTTTCGACTCTCTCCTCCAAGGGAGCTCAGCGAGACCGTAGAACCGGCCCTCGACAGCGCTCCCTCGTAGGCAACCGCCTCAGCGCGCCCCGACCTTGCTGCTCGCAGGGCCGGGACGTTGTTTGCGCGAACTGTCGCTCATAATTGAGCGAGTGTCCGCCTCTACACTCTGAAGCGAGCGTTCTCCCTCCACATTATGTTGAGAATTTATATTGTCCATTAGATTGATGCCCACGGCCCGCAGCGGCTCCGCCAGCCAGGGTGTACCCTCACCCCTCCCCCGAAGAATCAGGAGTGGGGGCCCCGAGTTCCCCCGGAGGGCTAGCATATGGCTCGGGTCCCCGGAATGTATCATCGGGGACACTGGCCTCCGGCCCCTTACTCCCCGTGAGCGGATGTGGTACGAGCCCACTCACGAGTTTCAGGGGTCCCTCGTCTCCGATGTCGAGGGCACCGCTGCGGGTGGCGCCACCCGGGGCGGCCCCACGGACAGTTCAGGTCACGGAAACGGCGCCCCTTCCGGACCCTAGCCGCCGTGGCGACCAGCGTTGTTTGCGCTGCCCGGTGTCCCGCTTCGGAAGGGACGCCGTCGCGGAGACACCGGGCACAATACTCGACGCCCCCCCCGGCCCCGACCTCGGAATCCGAGCGGCCCGGAGGGGGCGGGAGTCGCGCGCCCTGTCTCGGAATACGTCCGAGCGGCCGCGCGACCCCCAACCAGGAGAGACGGGTGGTTCCGCGACAGACCGAAGTCCGCGCGGCCCCGTCCTCCCCTACGCACAGAGTCCGCACCTCTCGAGGCGGGAGAAGTCCCCGGTGCAATGAGCCGAGGCTCTCGGAGACCCCATCCCCCTCAGTGGCATGAGCCAGCCTGCAGCCAGGAGCACCCAGCATACGGGCCGTCTCGCCTGCGGGAGCACCCGCGTCGACCCTTTTGCACGCAAACCCCAAAGGAACCATCCCACCTCACAGGGAGGAGGGGAGGGCCCCACGGGGGTCTACGTGCAGTGGGGGTCGAAATCCCACATCACGCACGGAAAGGGAGCAATCCTCCCCCTGACGGTACCGTGCCACCGGGCGATCGAAGTCAGGGCCGCCAACCCCTACCGGCACACTGGGGACCCGTCCCGAAGGACGAGACTCCCAGGAGTCCCTCCCACGAGGAGAGGAGACCCCCTTGGGGTGCCGGACCCGGTGTACAGACTCCCCCCGTGAGGAGGGAGTCCGTACAGGCTGCTCTTAGACCCCCACGTGTCGCAAGCGACCCGTGGGGGAGCCCTCTCACCACGACAAGGTGGCAGCCCGCGAGAGGGACAAAGAAATCAGGAACAGAGTGCTCCATCCTTCCCAGCCCCTCCGATCTTCGCCTAGAGGGGATTACATCCCGTTATAATTTCTACACAGCCCCTCAGGTTCACTGGTCTAGAGGGACTGTGGTACGCGCGCCACCTCCGATTGTTTTATATATATATTGCGCACATACGCATATGTACATATATATATATATATATACACACATGCGCAGTAAAGCACATATATACATAGCAGGGTGAGGCAGAACCCCCACTACGGCAGACGCCTGTGTTGGCAGAGAAGGCTACCTCCGCTCGCAGGTACCGGCGGCGGCAAGGTGGTTAAAACCACCGCTTTCAGCCGGATCTCTCCACTCCAGGCGAAAGGAGGGAGCGAGCCCCATTGCTCCCGGGCGGGCAACCGGGAGCGGGACACTATGCGAACGGTATTCACCCCTCCCGCCGGTCAGGCCATGCCAGTGAGTTCGGAAGTGTTCCCGCCATACTGCCGGATCACCTCCGAGTCGCGCCCGCGCTTCGCGTTTTATACAGGGGAAAGGCGGACCCCTGTTCGGCCGTGGGTACTTCGGGGACCGGTCCCTTGCTACCCCCGGCCCCCTTCCCGTGTCCCTGCCATTCGTGGATTATCCAGAGGAAGGCAAGCCTCTGCTCGATGGCGAGTGGCATCAGCACCGGTGCAGCGCCTATCCGCCATCTCTACCCGTGTCCCTACGTCCGTGTTTTCGAGCTAGGGGGAACGCAGACCCCTGCTGGCCGGTGTGTGTCGTCGGATTCCCGAAGGAAGAGCCGCAACGATCCACCTCCCCTACCCGTGTCCCTGCATCCGAGTTTTAAGCTGGGGGGAATGCAGACCCCTGCTGGCCGGTGTGTGTCGTCGGATTCCGAGTGAAGAGCCGCGACGATCCACCTCCCCTACCCGTGTCCCTGCATCCGAGTTTTTAAGCTGGGGGGAATGCAGACCCCTGCTGGCCGACGTGTGTCACCGGATACTCGGCTGAGCGTGTCGCGAACACATACGCGCGCTCGTAACCACCGAGCAGAGCCGCGACTATCCGTCTCCACCTGCCCGACTACCTCCGGTTTTTATTAGGCAGAGGCGAGGTACTTCCTCTGCGTCGGGCCTGCACGTCCCTCGTACGCCACGAGAACCGTAGGTACTAAGGCGACTCCGGCCCCGCTCCCTACGCGCCGTCCCTCTAGCCACCCCTTGTCAGACCCTACGAAGCCTCGCGCCCCAGTCTCCTCCACTACGCCTCCGTTATTTATGCAGGGGGAGTAAGACCCCTGTCGGCGGTGTGTGGCACCGGCCCGGGTCCTCTGAGATGAACCCGTGCCTCGCCGATCCACCTGCCCCTACCCGTGTCCCTGCATCCGAGTTTTCAAGCTAGGGGGAATGCAGACCCCTGCTGGCCGGTGTGTGTCAACTGCAGCCCACGGTAGGGCCGGTGACGAACCACCTCCCCCTGCCCGTGTCACCGTCTCCGTTTTGTATAGGGTGAGACGGACCCCTGTTCCCACCGGCGCGCACGATAACTATGGAGAAGCGTATCTCCCTTTACTCGGATACTCGGAATAATTCCGAGCGGTCGCGCTACCCCCCCACTAGGAGAGACGGGTGATTCCGCGACGGACCGAAGTCCGAGCGGCCCCGCCCTCCCACGCGGACTAGGTCCGCACATCCCGAGGCAGGAAAAAAGGGGACCCTGGTGCAATGAGCCGAAGCTCTCAGGGATCCCCTTCCTCCCCTCAGTGGCATGAGCCAGCCCGTAGCCAGGAGCACCCAACATACGGGCCGTCTCGTCTGCGGGAGCACCCGCGTCGAACCCTTTTGCACGCAAACCCCAAGGGAACCACCCCACCCCACAGGGAGGAGGGGAGGGCCCCACGCTGGTCCACGCGCAGTGGGGGTCGAAACCCCACATCACGCACGGGAAGGGAGCAATCCTCCCCCTGTCGGTGCCGTGCCACCGGGCGATTGAAGTCGGGGCCGCCAACCCCTACCGGCACATTGGGGACCGTCCTGAGAAGGACGAGACCCCCAGGGGTTCCTCCCACGAGGAGAGGGCCCCCCTTGGGATGCCGGACCCGGTGTACAGACTCCCCCCGTGAGGAAGGAGTCCGTACAGGCTGCTCTTAGACCCTCACGTGCCGCAAGCGACCCGTGGGGGAGCCCCCTCACCACGACAAGGTGGCAGCCCGCGAGGGGGGCGACGTGGCGCCTGTTTTGCTAAGATGAAATTGTTGGTCAGTCTCGGACGAGCTTAAGCTTAGATTTTTACTATTGCATGACTTCGGTGCATTTATAATTTTTTGCAATCTTGTCTGTTTTCGGGCCTGCATTAAGGTTGTTATTCCTTCCGAGTTGATTGGCATTTACGAGTTTTCGCGGAGTCTGTCCGGTCCCTCTTTTCAGTTCTGTCAGACCGTTATCAGAAAGCTCCGTTCGAGTTTTGCAGACGCCAATCATATCGCGACATGGAGCTGAAGAAAAGAATCGTAGTGTCTGTAGGACGTAACACATACCTGTACATACATATAATAGTTCAGAAACTTACTTATAAACATCTCCGTCAAATTGGTTAACTCCTCTTCCTCGAGCTACTTTATTATCTTCTCATCCATTGTATTGGTATAATTTATAATATATGCAGTGTATTATTTATAATATATAGATCGACAAATATCGACAATAACATGCTCTGTATAACTACAAAATGGCAGAAAACGTATAATTCGGAGTTACGGACTATTTGGTGCGAATTGACTCGACACTCGCGCGGCGACCGGCGTTGTCCAGCGTATGTAGATCGTCAATTTTATCATATAGTTAGACTATATTCTTAGTTTCAAAAGAATATTCTAAAAATACTAATAGAAAGAAGAAAATATTCTATTTATTAAGAATACGTGTTAAGAAGGTATAAAAAGTATATAATTCCCTTAAATTGAGAATACAATTTTTCTGTCTTGGATTTGCTCACGCGTACCCACTTTGTATCGCGCAGGTGCGGCAATCTTTACGCGATTGTAAACTGTGGTTAAGAGCCTGTCAGCGATCGCAGGGGAGACGTCGACGGGAGGCATACCGATAGTTCGATGCTTGTGCGCGTTATAATTTGATACGAGACGCGGCAGGATGTCGATCCACTTATAGTTTCCGTTGTGCGTAAATTATTTTGCACATATCACTCTTCAATGTACGATTGAACCGTTCAATGACTGACGCTTTCATTATAGAATACGTAGAATAATAGTTGATGTTACGTTTCTTCAAGAGTTTTTGCACATCCGAGTTGTAAAATTCCTTTCCTCTGTCAGTCTGCAAATTTTTCGGGCATCTTCCATAGTCTCGAATTATCTTTACGATCGCCTTCGTTACATCGTTTCCACTCTTGACTTTAAGCGGCACGGCCTATGCATGCTTATTCAGCATGTCGATAACGGTGAGAATGTAGTGGTAACCCCTGTTGAATCGCGTATAAGAACACATCTCAATCATTCCACATCTCAACGTCCGCTTGCCACAGGTCATCGTATCCATGGTCATTGTATCAATACTATGACATGTGTTCGCGGAAAATTTCTTCTCGCCGCGTGCAATTCATTAACCAGCCGTTTCTTAGACATGAGTAATTCGGCATGATGCACTTCTCGAATCGTCTTTTCAAATTCTTTTAGCATAACCTGCACATTATTTTGTAAGACTGCAATCTTCTTCTCGATTTCATTCAGATAATCTTTCAAATCTTAAACATTCTGTTACACGTATCGTTTGCTGCGTCAACATCATCGGTAGTCTATTCATCAAATCTTGCGCGACTTTGCGTCAAAATCGGTTGTGACTATGTAAAGAGCGTTACCGCGCACGTAATTTCTGAGCAATTCACGCCACTGATAGTGCGATTCGCTTCCTCCTCTAAGCGATAGTCTAAACTTGTTGATCGACATTGCGATATCGACTGAACAACGTGTATAGAACGAGGTTAATTTATAATCAGATCAACTTCGCGAAGCTCTTCGATAATCTCGTTGTGATTCATGACTAGTCGTGACGTGACCATTATGATCAGCCTGGCGCGAGACCTCGAGCAATCATAGACGATCCACAATTTCGTTAGGATTCCAATGGATATTGTGCGGGACTGCACCGCGCGTAAAGATTAAAGTGAGAGGACACGGCTGATATAACGCACGAAAGTGAAAAGAACTCCTTTCTTTGTAGTTTGACTAAAGATTCACTTCAATTTTTTACAACCACAAATTCAGTACAAATAAATGATTATCGCAAAATATTCGTTACAATCACCTTTTCCGAATTATCTTACTCAGTAGTGATAGAAAATCGCGGCGATTTTCTCGGCGGTTCTCGAAGGAATCTTCCTTACAGCGGTTTTACTAGGCGGTTTTCTTAACGATATAATAGCGAGACTCTGAACACTAAGAGAGAGAGAGAACGGCGACGATCGGCGCATATATTGTCTTCGTGGCCTGGGGTCTCCTCTTGATAATGTCCAATAGAATTTTGCCACAATTGTAATTTTTGCGTGGCATTTGTTGTATAAGATTGATTGGCGCCTTGGATTCTTTTCTAACGACTTTCAACGTAACAGTCATGCGCGGAGAAAATCCGCGCGTGGGATTGATGGTCGCGCGTGTGTATTCGTCAGAGTGCTGCGCTCGCGCGCGTGATTGAATTGTTCTCGAACCTTCGATGGTTTGTTGCCGTTATCTGTGTGTGTGTATAATGAATTAATTTGAAATGAAAAAAACGACAAATTGGTAGCTTCAACGAGAATTAAGATCGTGCTAGAGATGAATTTACAGACTTATTTCATGCACACGTCCAACAACAATTAATGTTAATTAAACGAAAGAATTATTACTTTTTTTACGAATTAACGATCTCAAACAGATATAGTCGATCTTGTTATCGTTTAGTGTCATCGTACGCGATAAATCCGCTTTTTCGTTTATTCCCATTCCAACTTTTTTACCCGACACCAATGGCGCTATTATGTTCTTATATTTGTATTCTACTATCCATTATTTGATTATTCGGGCTATGATCGTGCCGGTGAGAGTTTGTCGTCAGCAGAATGTTTCTAGGTCTGTACGTAGTCTATACGTCATCATCCATACAAATACTTTCGTTGAGAAATTTCATGAAGATTAACTTGTATAGGCCCGATGTTCCACCATATCTTTTCCCATCTATAATTAGTAGAAATATTAGGGCGGTTTTAACCCATGGAGCTAGAGGGGGGTGCGGGGATAATCATAGAGTATGGGATGCGGGGAGAGGGTAGTGCGGGGAAGGTCCTCGGTCGGCGGCATTGTTATTTATATAAACATAGGATTATCATTGTTTCGTAAACATAGGACCCCGGTCGATGGATTACGTAAATATGATACGCGTGATGATGTTCTGCTATGCGTATCTTATTTTTTTCGTCACTTATCGCCGCCGCCCTCCCCAAAAATGCATCGGTAACAGAGACTTGCACACACTTACTGCATATACTTACCATCTCTCTTTCTCTTATGTTTTGTCATCTTTTCCACCGCGTTGTCGCTCCTGTTGTATTTTCTTTTCGCTCGCAAAAATATTTTATTACACATTTTTTATTTAATGATCTAAATAGAGAGAACGCTTAATACGGTCATGATCGTCTGTCGCAGTACTGTTGAGCGCGAAGATGATGGCGACGCGCGTAATATGAGTCAAAGAGTATCAAATACGCTCAAAATTTTACAGTAGATATCTGATGGTAGATACACTTTGTACATCTACTCAAGTGTAATGAAATTTGACAATGTTATGATTTTTGAATTTTTTATTGATTTTGTCAAAATTGCAGCTTTCTTTGTTTTTCAATCCCCATCAGATATTATATACTTGTGCCAACGTTTCTTCCAATCCTCGAAGCACTTCAAAAAATCATTTTTTGTGATCTTGTTCAGCTCCTCCTTCGATGCCGTCTTTATCTCCTCAATTGTAGCGTAGCGTCGTCCTCTTCAGTTTCGGGAACAAGAAAAAGTCACAGGGGGCCAGATCTGGAGAATACGGTGGCTGCGGCATCATTAGTGTGTTGTTTTTGGCCAAAAATTCGCGCACAAGCAACGATGTGTGAGTAGGGGCGTTATCATGGTGCAAAAGCCAATTTCGCGGCGACCCGTCTCATGCCCAAATCATTGGTAAAAATCGAATGGCATGAGCCAATCGATATGTTTAGGTCCTCAGCAACTTCTCTAACAGTGATTCGACGATTGGCCAATACTATTTTCTTCACTTCATCAATGTTTTCGTCTGTTGTTGACGTGCTCGGGCGTCCGGCACGCTCTTCGTTGTTCACATCTTCTCGGCCCTCTGAGAACATTTTGTACCACCGATAAACGTTGCTTCGGTCCAAGGTAGGTTCACCATATGCCACAGTCAACATTCGGAATTGATTGAGAACATCCGCGCACTTAATTTTGTTTTTCATACAAAATTTGATACAGATTCTTTGATCCATTTTTTGGAATAGGCAAAAATCGAAGACGAGCCAAAACACGTGCAAGCAAAGCAGCTGTCAAAAATTAACTGAACATTCAAACTGGTCGAACTTGTCATAAGTGAGAGATATGAGTACCAACATAACGCCACAAAAAAATCGAAAATCGAATATACGTAACCCGCGGAAATTCAAAATTCGCGATACTTTTTAAACAGACCTCGTACAAATAGTGGTAACATATATGATATGACAAATAATAACACACAATGTCACGACAAATTTCCATCTGTGTAAAGGATGTACTTGAGATTCATCATTTTTTTGTTGTGAGACAGGTAACGATTCTATTCTCATACATTTCGAGTAGAAGATATTAATGATAGGTTAATTTAAATTAGAATCTGGAAATTCTTGTTCTACATAATTCGCAATATGACAATTGGCGCTGCAACATTGTTGTACAATGCACCTTCACATGATGAAAGAACACGTTTATACATAGTTATATTACACGACGGTTGAATTTAATGTCAGATATATGTAATTCTGCGTTTTAAGAATATTGTGAATTTACTGAAGATGGCTAGATTGTGCCGAAACGTCTAATGTTTTATTAATGTAATGATAATTAAATATCACAAACAATATCTTGTGCGGTGGTTTTTATGCTCTTCTTTTCATAAATAAAAAAGTCATCTAACACACTAAAAGATGAGTAAAGTATTATAAAGATATCTTTTAATGAAAAAATATATAGTCGACAAAAAAAAAGATGATTAAATATGACAGATGTCGCATTGCTAGTCACCTTTTCTTGATAGTAAAACCTGCGGAAATAGATTTTTAGCAGGATTTTTTATTACAAAAAGGCAACAAATTGTATCTAAAGTTTATATTATTTGACATTGTCAGCAAATTGTCAGAAATATGACAAAGCCTGCTAGACATGTTTCGTTAGATTAATAGCAGAAACCGAACAAAGTTCTGCATAACCTGACGACAGATTGAGAGCAGAACCTGATTCAAGCTAACTGCTCGATTTCGATGCCACTAATCTGCTGGCATAGCTCGTCAGCAGGTTTTATCGACAAATCCATAATCAAATGCACAAATGGCTATAGTTTTGTAATTAAAATCTGATCAAGTTTGCTGCTAATTTCACCCCAAATTGCTAACATTTTGTTACCAGGATTATAATATTGTCCTGGTAAAAATTTTTCTCAGAATTTTTCATATAATTTTTCAAAATTTCTATATAATTTTATCATTTTCTTACTTTTTTTGTACGTTACATTGGAATATTTCTCAGAAAATCTATAGCTTTTCTCAGAATTTTTCATATATGTTAAAATATCGTAAGATTTTTAAGATTTTTTTGGAAGTATAATATTTATGAAATATTATAAAATCTAAAAAATTAAAAAATATTTTTTAAAAATTATAGGATGATTCAAGAATTTCAGAATATTTCAAAATTCACTTGTATGAAAAATTCTGAAAGAAGATGTAAACTTTCTGAATATTTTTGAATATTTCTGAAAAATGTTTCAATTTATATAAAAATTATGAGAAAAATTTTTATCAGGGATATGATAATTAAAGAACAACATTTTTAAATAGCTTTTAGTCGTCTTTAAGACTTCTTTTAGTTTTTATATTTTGACACATATAACATAATAACACCGAATTCTTAAATTAATTTTTACATAAAATGAAGTACAATTGCATGACTGACAATATACAGTAAGTCAAGTAAGAGCGTGGTCGGCTTTATTCAAAGCTAATAAAAGAATCATGAATCCATAGAGGGCACCTTTGTCCTTGATGCACTATCAAGGAAGATTCAGTTGTCATTGAACTTTCTTAAGAGAATCACATTAAGTGCCATGAGTACCAAATACACTTCACGCTGTGTTCCTCTGCACTCACCCAAAAGATCCAAAAAGTCATAATTAGCGGCTACTAAATATATGATGAAGTCGAAATCATTCGTACAGAAGTGGGTGCAGCGATATAATGTGGCAAAAAATGTCGATGATTTACCGGAACGTGGCTCGATATGCAAAGTGGACAAAAAAGATGATAAAAAAATAGTGAATCTGTTTTAATACTGAATTCTGGCTTAACATTGCTTGCAAGGACAAGCAAAATTGAAGCAGAAAGGTTTAGATATACCGTACGAAACTATTCGAACCTATCTCAAGGCTAATAACATGAAATAGTGCAACACAGTTTTTTTTATAAATTAACTCGACCACGCTCTTGACTTACTGTACATCCCATTTCCTGCAATGTTTGTCCTGCCGTGTCCTATGTGCAAGAGTTATTATCTTTCATCATAATCCCCTTTGAGAACTCGATTAATAAAAAAAAATATTTTATTAGTATTCATTAGAACACATAAATAAAATTTATTAAAATGTAAAATTTATTATAATGCTGCACCTTTTATTCTGTCTTGTATGATGTTCAAACACGAGAAACTGAACTCCATCACATCCATCTGAAGGCGATCTCGTGTACTGTTCGCGAATGAGTGATAAAAAGTACAAAATAATGGAAAGATATCTTTTTCATGTTGTCTTTTCGTCAATACGAAAAGATATTAAATAAAATAAATGTAATACGAAGGGCTATATGAGCTAAATCAATTCAAATTTAATGTAATAACAAATAATACAAATAATACAACAAATAATACAAATAATACAAAAAAATAGAGGATATAAACAGACGTTTCAACCTCCTTTGGGTCATTATCATTAAAAACGTTTACTAATTAAAGTTAGAATATAATGATAACGGCAAAAGATTAAGAATAAATATATAAAAAATATATAATTATACAGACTTCAATTAAGATGTAATTCATAAGAATGATTCGATGTAAAAGCCTCGCACGTAACAATTCATTGTCAATCACAATTTCTGAAGAATCGTAGTACAAAATTTGGTGACATGGTAATGCCAATAAAATCGTAATAAAATTTGATGACATGATATAGTAACGCTAATAAAAAGTTCGTAGCAGTCAATAATCTTATATATATATATAATCAATCGAATAAAATAAAATGATAATCAGATGATATACAGAAATGTATTAAGTAAAACAAAGAAATAAATTAGGTTAATGGAATTTAAAATATAAAGTGTAAAAAACAAAATGTGTCATAATAAATATAAAATTTAGATTTTACTTTATTACATTTTATTATATACCATGATTACATTTACCTTTATAAACGAAAATGTGTTGTGTAATCATTGTATATAATAAAATGTAATAAAGTAAAATCTAATCAATATGTAAAATAGAAATTGGCGTGTAAGCAATTGCAATAGAGATGATCATTACTAAAATATTATTGTAAAATGAGAGTCATTTGAGAGTCAAATTAAAAGAGAGAAATATTATCGATATGGAAAGCGTAAAATTAGGAATAAGAAAAAAGGAGAAAGAAACTAGGAAAGGGAAAGAGATTGTATAATATGAAAATAGGATTCTGATTCCGTGTTATTTTGCCTATTTAAGTCCTGTTTCTGTCTTTTAATATAAACCATTTCTGAAATTAGTCGTTTGTTATACGATGGTTCACTATCTAAAATTTTGACGTTATTTCAATCAAAATTCATTATCAAAATTAATCCGATAGTCAGAAATAACTGAAGGAGATGCCGTTTTTTTATGTTTGATATATGTTCGTTTAATCTAGTTTTTAATTTTCTTTTGGTCTGATTAATATAACTTGCCTCACAATTCTCATAAGAGATTTATACAATTTCTCGGTGGAAATATAAGTTGAGATGGTCTTTAACCTCTTTTTATGTAATTTTTTAAGGTGTTAGGAATGAAATAGGATAATTTACAACCAAGTTGACAATTATAGAAATAAATTTTTTAGAGACAGACTTAACATACGTACAGTAAAATATTTATCTTTGAATTTTTTTTCTTGTGTGAATGAAAATTATTATCTGCTTTATTTTTATTGTGAATATGATAATTAATTCTTTTTTGGAAAAATGAAATTAAGAGAATAACCATTATCTAAAAAAGTATGAATAGCATTAATAAAATTCCTTTGTTGAAACTTAGGGTGAGATAATAATACAATTCTATCAACTGTACCATAAATAACTTCTCTCTTATCACACAAAGAGGGAATGGAAATTTAAAAATCTACCTGAAAAGATTAGTTTTTAATACCTATCAAAAATGATTTTATTTTCGTCGACAATAATAGTGTCCAAAAAATTCAATTTCCCATTATTCCCAAATTCTATAATAATCTTTAGTCTTGTAACGAATTAAAAGTGTTAAGAATGTCATTTAGTATCAGAAGAAGCTGCTAACATAATGTTATTTACATATCTAAAGTAGAAAGAAAGTTGTGTAGGTAATTATTTCAATTATAATAGGGGATATTAGAGACTCCATGGGGGTGTCAAAAATGTTTTTCAAACGTTTGTAGAAATTGCCATTAAAAGAAAAATAAGTTGAGTTTAAAACAAAATGTAATGCAATTAAAAATTCATCTAAAGGTATTTTTGTATATATGGTCCCATCTTTTTTTAATGCTTTCAGATGCTAGTTCTATGGGAACATTAGTGAAAAGGGACACTACATCTAAAGAGATTATCATATCGTCAGGCTTAAAATAATCGACGAAAAGATATCTTTTAGTCGATCTTTTACTTTGCGAAAATAATAACCATAGAAAGATTACGAAAAGATGTCTTTTTTAAGTTATCTTTTCGACAAAACTAAAAGATATCTTATAGACATCTTTTGATCCTACTAAAAAGATAATTTAAAAACGATGTCTTTTCATCATCTTTTCGCTTTGTCAGAAAGACTTAAAAAAGACTCTTTTCGTTTCGTTTTTTTGTGCTGTCTGAGTAATTTTCAAAAAGGTACCAATAACTAATGTGTGACATATAAATGATATACATAACTGATATATATAAATGCTTTTCATATATTCAAGAATATATGCGTATGCCGACCTATTATATATAAAAGAAACCATCTTTAGTTATCTTAGAGATAGTAGACACACAGATTCTGTGACTTTAGAAGTCCATATCTTTTGACTCATTAATTTTTTGAGGATATGACGAAGAAAACATTTGTTCAGAATCATACAAATTACAACGTATTTCAAAATGGGGCAGCTTATATATGAAGCACTTATTTCATATGTTAGGTTGTTTTTTTATATAATCATACGTAGACCTCATTTATTTTATAGAAACTGTTTTATGTTACCTCATAAAAACAGATTTTTCTCATTTATTAAGTGTTTACATTCATGAGAAAAAGGATAGAGAAGAACATTATAAAGGCAGATTATTATCACTCGACATTTAACAATAAAATACCATACATAAAAAATTACACTGTAATGTACTAATGGAAGATCTAATACGAACTTGACGGATGTTAACTTTAAATCTTTTTCTGATATGAGAAAGTCGCAATATTAATAAATTCTATGATATGGTCATGTTATTATATAGAATTCACAATCAATGTGAACGATAATATGGTTTTCGTAATCTATTGCGTTACAACCGCTATATCCTGATGTTACGTGACTCTGGATCGAGAGAATACGCGGCGTTCTCTCAAAATACAAAATTGATTAGCTGATTTGCGCTTTTAATATATATTCGAATTTTCCAGTCATCAATCATAAATCTAATTCTTTAGAGAAATCATGTACTTGCAAATGCGACTGCATCGCATTCCCACTCCTCTGAATGTACAAAATGATTTGATCTTTTTTTTGTTTTGATCTTTTTAATGTATTTTTCTATTGTATTTTTTTCATTCAATATCGCATCTTATTTCCGACATGTTGCAACCATAGTTTTATGTAGTTTTATATGTTTGATTTTATCGATGCAATGATGCAATCTTTGATATGATTTACAATCCCTACACATAATATGTATATATTTACATTTAATAGATGACTATAGTTAAAATAAGTGATTTTATTTATACAGGGTGTTTCAGACTCAACGCACCATCTGCTAATGCCAGAATTCTGAAGTCACTTTGAAACGAAAATTCTATACCAAAAATATCTAGACTAAGTACACTTTTTTTAACATAATAATTATCAATAATTAGAAATATTAGTAATTTTATCTTCATTTAAGTAATATTTATATCGATATTAATAGGAAGCAACTATTAGTTTTTACTTTTAGCATTTTGCATTGTACCATATTTGAACGCGTAAATTTTAGACGGTATAACTTGGTAGCTTTAAATGATTATAATTTAAAAATTATAATAGCCACAACATTTTGGAATTAAAATTTTCATCTCAAAATGACTTCACGAATCTGTGAATTAATGGTACGTCGAGTCTGAAATATCCTGTACATAAACAAAGATAGTAATATTTTTTAAAAATCGTTAACAAATTATAATTCTTATATATCATATTAAATGACAATAAATATTATATTTTTGTATGTAGGGAGACCGAGGTCAGTTGAATATAGGGGTAAGTAAAATAATCGAGGCTACATTAAAAACAAAACGCGAGACATGCGTAAACATCTGAGCACACAGCAGCGACTGCCGCTAGTCTGTAACATCTTGTTGCGAACACATGATAGAAGTTATTTTAAAAAATTTAAAAAAAATCACAATTTTAAAAAATCGTACACCTAAGTAAATATTTTTATTCTTAAAGTTTTTGTTTTACTATCGTATATAATTGTCTGAGACATTTGATTTCTACTTAGATAGTAAGTGTAATTCTTACTTAATAAAATCCAACAGATTTTTTTTGTTTATGCGTCTCTATTATCGTATATTGTTAATATTTTTAAAAAATGAACAGATTGGGATAGTAGATTAACCACAGCATGGAATGTATGATTCATTTAGTGACGACTCTTATAATACTTACTCAAAATTTTATTTCTTTAAAAAGATTTTCCTCAGTGATAAATATTATAAATTTAGTTTCCTCATGTCCAATCTCGAAAACTAAGCTTATTCGATATGTTTTTGCACGAAGTGAACAAATTTTGCAAAAAGAAGTATTGTTTGCCCTGCGAAGCGAATGTTTGTGTTTAAAATATATTTTAATAAAATATATTTAAATAATTTTTAAAGTTTTTTATTAATATGTAGCCAAAGATATAACTTAAAATATTAATCTTTATTTTAATAATCTTAATCGAATTACCCCGGGGCTAGTTGAATCAGATGGAATGCATTAGAAAAATGCATTTTTTTTCATATTAATTATCAGTTTCCCCTTATTATTAAAATATTATTAGGTAATCAAATGTACGTAGTAGCTGGTACTGGTGTAGAATTCATTTTTTTCGATAAGTCTCTTAATTTTGCCTAAAAATTCAAAACTGAAAAATGAATCTATTAGCCCCGGTCTCCCTTACATTGAGAGGATCCCGTTAGCACACATCCACTCATATCGATCAGAGTCTAATTTTTCACTGCTTTACTTATGAGCATTTTATTTTATTATAAATTGACCAATCAAAAATGTGCACTATCGGATTCTTTTCATGTGCAGCCATAAAGAATATACGACAGGAATATAATATTTGAAAAAATTGAAAGACACATATAAAAGATGCGATCCACTTCACACTGCAAATGTTTTGAAACACACGCATGCATGCACACATATTCTTTGATTGATCAATTCATAAAATTCTTTCTTTTGATTGGTTAATGAAGTATTTGCACCGTCGAGTAGACCCATAATCTTTTATTGCAAAAATATACTTATCAACTATTATTCGCAAAAGTAAAATTCTTTATTGCGATAGAATTCTTTGCACCGATCTAAGACAACTTATATCTCACATCGAATGTTATGCAGTTTGTCATTATGTTGGAAATTAGTTTTTGTGCAAAATTACCAATAGATTTTATTTTCGTTTCTTATAATGAGCATCGTTTACATGAGTGTTACTAATGATAAACACATACTTAATTTTTATTAATTATTATTATTTATTATTAATTTTATTATATTTAAAAATTAAAAATTAACATAATTTCTGAAGGCTCAATGAATTAATAATTTCAAATAAAATATCTATATAAAGGCAAATGAGCCTTTGCACATTGTCGGTGCAAAACAGAATATATAGTTCAAACTTAATATTAATATTACATAAAATCTTCCAACTGTTTCGGTTCTCACAGAACCATCTTCAATGATTAAACGACTTAAATACACATATACGTATATAACAGTTTTGTCTTCCTTCGTTAGTTAAGCGTAGTTAGATTACAATTGTCATGATTTTTCGTAGCAGTATCGCATTCGGAGTGACAAATTAGAGTAAACATTAGAGTAAACATTCTTTTTCTAAAAAAATGTTTAATTTAATTTATTACGGATCAGCACTCCGAATGCGATACTGCTACGAAAAATGCAAAAAAACACGATTGTAATGTAATCGAACTACGTTTGACTAATGAAGGAAGATTATTGTATATGTATTTACAAGTCATTTAATCACTGAAGATGATTCTGTGAGAACCAAAACGTTTGGAAGTTTCTATTATATATAAGATTAAGTTTGAACAATATATTTTGTTTTGCTGATAACGTGCTGGACTCATTTGTCCTTATATAGATATTCTATTTCAATTTATTATATTTATTTATTATTAATTTTTTAATATTTATATTAAACGCACATTTTTACATCAATTTGTGTACGATGGCTTTGCCAGCAAATGAGAATGGATTGAAATGAATTGAAATAGATTCAGATTTTCAGAAATATTGATTCACGAATGTTAAAATGAATGCTTTTCAATCCTGAATGCATTTTTATTTATTTATAGGAATTGCATTGAGCATATTTCTATGCCTTTCAATCTAAAAATAATATTAGCTTTTTCTGTGCACACATACACAACATTGTAAATACTGTTCAATTCAAAATTTTGAATAGGAAATGCAATTTTTCAATCCAATTGCATCCAATTGAATCTAATTGAATCTAATTGAATCCAATTAAATCCAAAAAAAGTATTCGCTATTTAAAATACGCATTTGGATAGAAAAAAATTTCAATCCATTTTAATCCATTCTCGTTTACTATTCATTTTGAGTGCGTTTCAATCAAATTCGTTATCAGTATTTCTGAAGTATTCTAAAATAATACTTACAAAGCATTTACAAATTGCTTTATCATTCAACGTTTGGTTAAATAAGACATATTCTTCAATGGATGTTAATCAGGATTATTTAGGAATCTACAAGAGACTCGTCTACTCAACTATACTTGCGTACTCCTTTTTATAGAACTTCTGGACGTTTTCTTTTTACAAAAGATGTATCCCTTGCGTGGCGAGTCTGTACTTATTTATTGAATTGCAATATTGCAACAATATATTGCAATGTTTTCTATAAAATTAAAATTACAATATTTTCAATATTATAGAAATTATTTTATTTAATTATTAATTTTATTTCTAATAAAATATTATAAATTCGATAGTGCAGCAGTATCGCCGCAATTTTTGTAATATTGTGCGTTATTGAAATATTGCTGTAATATTACTGCAATATTTTGTGCTGAAGAGGCTAAATAATACTTGTAGGCAATAGTACATGTAGGCAATAATACTTGTAGGTAAACGCGATTTCGTTTCTGAAATTTTTATTTGTGTGCGAAAATGCATGTAGGCAATCGAGCTGTAGGCAATAATACTTGTAAGCAACAGTACATGTAGGCACTACATATACATAGACAAAAGTAACTTTGTTCTGAAATTTTTATTTGTGTGCGAAAATGCATGTAGGCAGTCGAGCTGTAAGCAATAATATGTGTAAATAATAATACATGCAGACAATAATACAGATAAATGTGACTTAGTTTCTTAAATTTATTATTGTTTGCGTAAAAGTGCTTGTAGGTGATCGATCTATAGGCAATAATAAAGTCATTGGGGGGACGCCACACTTAAGTGGTCTTTATTCTTGAATAAACTTCTTAATGTTACTGAATTAACGAACAAAAAAATATTAATTATATTTTAGCAACCTTTTTTTATTCATACAAATCAATGAATTAAACTTTTGATGTTCCATATTATTAAAAGAAATTGATATGTCATACCCTGGCAAAAATAGCACTTCTCCCTATATGTATGGGTAAGATGCCACTTCCTATGGGAAAAGATGTCACAAATTAAATAATGTGATGCAATATAACCTTGCATGTTTTACTTTATAGTATATAATCGAGGATTTAAGCAAGAACACATAAAGGTATGATAAAACATAAATTGATGAAATATGAAAGAGAGTAATTTAGCAAGTAAGTTGGACATACTTTTATTCGTTTAAACATTATTTCGTTAATTTAAAATATTTTGAATTATATACATGTAAAGCGTCCAAAATTTTAATTCATAAAATCATTTTAATGACGGTTTCAAGCAAAAAAAATTGTGTTTTGTATTTACCATTTTATTTATTATCTTATCACTAAGTGTAAGAGAAATATTCAATTGCAACTTTTACGCAATAAGAATATTACAAATTATAATCTATATCATTCACATGATCTCCTGAGAACACTGATTAAAACCGTATATCATTTGCCCGGTTTTACAGTAAGCATCGAAATACAGACCTTAACTATTAGCATACCAAATATTACAAAAAGCATGTTTCATTTCGACCTATCTTTTCATATTTCATGTAATTAATCGACTTTGGCATGAATATGTTCATCTCTGCCGCGATAACTGCGCAACTGTTTACCACATGCTTTTTTCAGTCAGTATAGCCAATGAATGTTCTATAAAAAAATTATAAACAAAGTGGCATCTTCCCCCTTGTAGCATCTTTCCTTGAATTATCTTACGTGTAGACAGATGTCACTTTGTTTCTAAAATTTTTATGTGTACGCAAAAATGCTTGTAGGCAATAATACTTGTAGGCAATTGATTTGTAGACAAAGAAATCCCCTCATTTTGTGTCAAATTCCTATTGTTGAATTCATATATTCATATTGTTTGAATTGTAAATAAAATTTTGTGATATTACAAATTGTTTAAATTTTAATTTTAATTTGGCACATCAATTTTTTGTTGGACATATATGTGTAGTTTACATCTCCCTCTTATCTTTTTTTAAAAAAATAGTTTTTTAAAAATGTAACTTGTTTTGTAATATTAATAGTATTAATGTATGTTGTTTGAATTACAAAAATAAGTATTATTTAGGTTTCATCATATATAAATTAATAAAAAAAAATTTATTTATTAATAAAAATAAATTAATAAAAAATTATTATTACTTAGAACTTACATTTCATTTAACAATAGTTATTAGAAGTGACTCAATATCATAAAATATAAATAAAAAAGAGCATGCAGCTACATACACATGATGTTTTTTGCTAAAGTGATATATTTAAAAATGTAAACGGTTCCAAGCGATGTTATTTGGTGAAGAATATTCACGAAGATGAAAGAATTTTATGTCGGTACGAATATTATGTAAGAAAGTTCGTATAATTATTTACATGATTGTAATTATACGAACTTTCTTACATAATAGGAATAATTTTTGGATATGAACTTCGACATAATTAATTAGCGTTTTTATTATTTAACATCTCGCATTCTTTTATTTGTACTGATAATGGTCAAGACTTGGCTGAAACGTTCACATTTTTAATTTTAAATATATATCACTTTGGCAAAAAACAGCATTCGTATGTTTTAGGCTTCTTATTTATTATGTTTTATATTTCATTTTTTAATTTAATAAAATTTTTTTTCAGAATATGTATTCACAGCACTTTTTTATCTTTTTTAAATTTATACTGATATCATTTATTTTGTAGTATTTAATGTCTTCTTATACACTATGTGAATTAATCAATTATACATCTTTTTCGAAGAATATGCATTCTTAGCGCCTTTTTCTTCTTATAAAGAGGTAAGTTTTGTATTGATATCATGTATTCTTTTGTGTTTAATGTTTCCTTATAAATTCATTTTTTAATTCGGTAAAATATTTTCTCACAAAGTATTTCTAGCGCTTTTTTACCTTTTTTAAAAAAATAAATTTATATAATATCAAGTCTTTTGTTTAATGTCTTTCTATTTATACATACAAGTCTTGACTTTTGTGAAGTTTTTTCCTTTTAACAATGTGCGCTAAACATTTTTTGTAAATTGCTCACTGCAAAATTGAATCACAAAAAATGTTGACAAAAAAAATATATACATATATATATGCTTCTCTAAAAAATTAAAAAGCTTCTATTTGGTCATTTTTAAAAAAGTCAAGTTTAAACTTAGAATTGTCATTACAATAAATTAATTTTAACTTAGAATTGGCATTATAGTAATTTAATGTTGCCTTAGGTTAGAAACTTCTTAATTCCCTGACTTTTCCCTGTTTTCCCTAATTACTTTTTAATTTCCTTGACTTTCCTAGTTTCCCTTAATTTCTTTGACCGCAAACAACCCTGATTAATTATATTTAACAGTTTTTATTAGATGCCTTTTAAATATTGAAGAAAAGTATTTTTTATTTTAGTGCCTATATAAATAAATAAATAATATTTGTAAGTTTTATGAATATATTTTATACCGCAATTTTATAAACTTTATTTTGCAATTGTATAGCGAAATAAATGTCTTTAATTTGATTCCTCGAATTTTACTATAGAAATAAAATACAGACTTTTGACGTTTATCTTATCATAATAAATGAATCATAACTATTGATTGCTCCGAAGAGATAAAATATGTTATTCGAATAATTTTTTATCAGTTTTCGTTATAATGCACGGTGAGATAGACTTCTACTTCTATTTGAAATATTATAAGTAATATTCTATATTTCAAATCGAGTAATTTGAGGCAATTTATTATAAATTGCTAATTATTTTTATGTATAAATATAAAATAAAAGTAAATTTGTAAATGAGTGAAATGAATCATTTTTGTAATATAAGTGAAGTATACATTTTTAACAACATTTATGTATTGTTTAATAAGTAAATCTTTTAAATATTAATTATATATCTTATAAAGATTTATGGTATAAAGTTTTTAAAACAAAATTTTTACAAAACTAACACATTGAGTAAGATTATAACGTTCAGTCAAATGATAATATATTAATTAATAATCGATAATTTGTTAAAATTAAATTATTTAAAATGTACACAAAATTAACAATTTTCTAATAAATAAATTGTTCATAGATATCTACTTTTAAACATTAATTTGATTAAGTTGCATGTTCAAAGACTCCATGTCAGTATCTGAGCTTGATTCTAAACAAGAATCAAGGAGACAAAACTCAATATATATATTGAGTTTTGTCTCCTTGATTCTTATTTAGAATAAATATATATGTATACATGCTCAGATACTGATATGGAGTCTTTAAATATGCAACTTGATCAAATTAATGTTTTACAAGTAGATATCTGTGAACAATTTATTTATTAGAAAATTGTTAATTTTGTGTACATTTTAAATAATTTAATTTTAACAAATTATCGATTATTAATTAATATATTATCATTTGACAAATATATATGTATGTATGTAAAAGTAATTACATTCATGTAATTAACATATACTGTACCAAACAGATTCTGTATTTATATTGAATAGAAAAAGAAAGCTAATGTTTATCTTTTTTAAATTCAATTCTTGTAATTACTTTATAATTTCCAAACATTAAAGGAAACAATGGTTAACCGACATCTGCCACCCGTTGAACTCAAGCCTAGGAAACATCACGCGATAAGCTCAACTAGACTGAAGATATATCAAATGTCAAGAATCTTAAGAAGGTCTACTTCCGTTGGCAAGGGATCGATGGGATCCTTAAATTCAAAAAAGCAAAACATTCGCAGGTACGAATAAATATATTATAGAATGTTTAATAGATATTAGGTGTAGTAAAAAGAAATCCATTATTTTTCCAATAGATGGCTTTAGTAATCTGTATCTCGTCTACGTGTGATACAGATTACTAAAGCCATCTATTGGAAAAATAATGGATTTCTTTTTACTACACCTAATATTAAATCATACTTTATTAAATGTTATTTAAGAGTGTATTTTAATTAAATCTTTTACCTATTATATATTGTATTTTTCACTGATAGAAACTAATGAATAAAGTTAACAATAATGTAAATTATAATTATAATAACAATAAATTATAAAAACAATAGAAGTCAAAACGTGGTTAAACAATATGAATGATTGGAAAGGCATACACCACGAGCGCAAGATGTTAGTAGCGAAATATTTATATTTTAATAGATTACCATAGAATAAAAATAATATAATAAAATAGATGTTTCGGCCTTATATCAGGCCATCTTCAGTATTACAAAATTAATATATGTGTTATAACTTTCATACATGTTGAGAACACTTAGCATCGAATAAATTTTATTCACGTTATAATAATGAAATAAAATATTTTTTACGCTCAATTACAATTATATTATTATAATTTACAATTATATTTATTAAAAAGAGCTTGACGCTCAGATTATTATTATAAAATATTTTTTTAGTTCATAAAATCATATACCAGATGCTAATTGTCGTTTTTTTTTATCACAACGTCGATATTGAAACACATAATTTCCAGATTCTATTAAATGGGAATTTTATTAATAATGTTAATAACTCTTCCATTGAAAAAATAAATTTAACTGCGATATATATATATATATATATATATATATAAATAAATTATGATACCTCTTAACAATAAGTTGAGTTGTAGAATCCAAGACTTGGAAAACTATATTGAACTGCTCAAGAATCGAAAACACAATATCTAATCATGAAAGATGGTTTATATACAATTTATGTCCCGCGAGTGGAAAATTCTAGAATTATGGAAGCAGTTATGTTTAACAAGGGCAAGTATGCTTCTGGTAATTTTTCCGTGTCATTTTGTTCATTTATTCCGTTATTTTGTTTTTTTATGAAGATCATTTCTGACATTAGTCTCTTTTGAAAGAATAGTTCTATATCTAATATTTGAATATTATCCCAATTAAATTTGAGACAATATTCAAATTGATATTGTGAGACAACATTATGAGCGCTATTTAATTTTTTAATATTAGTTTTATGTTCATTTATTCTAGTTTTAACTTTCCTTTTAGATTGACCCACGTAAGAGAAGTCACAATCGAGGCAGTTTATTTTGTATATGACATTACATTGTTCCATTCTTTCTAATCTGTCTTTACCTAATTTAATAATTGAATTTTATCGTATTCATTGGTTTGTAAGCTATTTTGAAATTTTTTTTTCCGCAATCATTTTAAATTTTTCCGAGATGTCCTTCATATAAGGTATTGTAAAATATTATCTTATAAAGTTCTTATTAGAGTCATAATCATTCCTTGTATTATTATATAAATTTTCGTTTTGATAAAGTTTTAATTCTTTTATTGATTGTGAAAAAAATTAAAGTCCAAAGGGTAATCATTAGTCAGTAGAATATTAATCATGGACTCAATGTTATCACTCAATGTTATTCTGAATGTGACAAAAAGAGAATTTTATCTAGTTGACCGATTATGACGCCTCTTTTATGTTCTATAGGATAGTTTGAATTGTAGTTAGGATATCGTTCCGAGTTAGTCGGTTTTTTATAATTGTCAAATTTAATGTATCCATTTTCCACTCTTAGACTCACGTCAAGAAAATTAATGGACCATCATTATTATGTTTACAAGTGAATTTCAGTCTGTCATAATACGAGTTAAATTTATTTAGAATTTCATTAATTTGGTTGATCGGCACGGCCAAAATGATATCATCAACATATCTATAATAGATTGAAATGTTTATATTGATATAGAGAAAGTGTTTTTTTCCTTGTCTTGTATTACTATATCCGTCAAGCTAGGTGACAAAGGAGATCCCATGGGCATATCAAAGAACTGTTTGAAAAAGTGGTTATCAAATTTGAAATAAGTGAAGTTAAAGACTAACGAGATGGCCTTCAAAAATTAATTTTTAGGAATGTTTGTATTCAGTGAAATAGAATTCCATCTTATTTCAATACTCTTTACGACTAAGTCTTCAGGAATATTAGTATACATAGATATTGAAATATACTATTTTATAATTAGAATTTAATATCATACCATTAAGCTTGTTAACAAGTTCAAAGCTATTTTTTAGCTTCATTTGATATTAATACGTGTACAAATAAAATATTATCTAAATTCCGATAATTGTCTGTGTAAACATAATGTATTGTAAAAATTAAATATACCTTCATTTACATGTGATATGTGAAGTGATTTTACTTTTCACAAATCCTTCATACATGATCGCTCGGAAAAGTTCACGCGGAATTTGAATGAGCGGAAAATCTGAATGAATTGTGAAAAGCGAAACTTTCTGTTTGAAATTATGATCGCTGCTCTAGAAACAAAACTATCTTACTTTATAATGCTTAATTGTAGCATCAAGTTATTAAAATTGATTGTCAATTTAATTCGCGATTATTAGTTTTAATTGTCTTTATAGTCCGGAAAAACAATTCGACGCGCGCGCGCGCAGCTAGCGTTCGAAGCTATGGTATATATGTAAGTATATATATAGTATAAATTAGTAATTCAAGATTGAATTATTTAAAGCGATGAAGATCCAGCTTCGATCGTAATAGGCATTTTAAATTTCTAGTATTAATTGTGTTTCTCACATATATTTAAAATAAAGATTCCTAATATTGTTTATCTTACTTTAATCTGAATAAATTTCGATGCTTTATTGAATGCTATAAAAACATTTTCCTAAATATAAATATAAATAATTAATTATAATTTCTGCAGTTCACTATAGAGGTTGGCTTTGATGAAAAAATAAGTTTTTTAGATACTATGTTGATTATTGAAGAACGGAATCTTATTTTTGATATATACCATAAAGCAATCTTTTCCGGTAGATTTCTTAATTTCCATTCACACCATCCACTTTGTCATAAAAGAGGTGTAATTTATGAAGTTGTGGACAAAGTTTTTTGTTTGTGTCATCCGAAATTTCAACGAAATAATTTGATTGACGCTATTACAATAAGATTTTTTTACAGAATTACAGAATATAGGGTATCCGTTACGTTTTATTTTTTCGACTATTCATACAGAATTAAATATCACATTAACAAGATTAATAATTTGAATAAGAACAAGAATGACGCAGAGAGATTTTTTATGATTCCATATGTCAATACGATATCCGAAAGATTTATACCTTGTTGTTAACATATTTAATTGTATAAATTGGCTTTTACCATTCCTAACACATTAAAAAGTTTCACAAGAGAGGAAAGGATGATTTGGAACACTTTCAGAATCAAAATGTAGTCTATAAAATATCTTGCGAGGATTATGATGTCAGTTATGTTGGCCAAATTAAAAGACAATTAAAGATCAGATTGCATGAACATGTTTCTGATATCAATATAAGTTCAAAATCTCCATCAGTGATTTCCAACCATCATATTGAGGAGAATCATAATTTCAAATGGAATAAAGTGGACATATTAGATGTAGAGCCTTCATATAATAAAAGGTTGCTATCTAAAATTGTCCATATTAAAAAAACAGAAACATGGAATAAATAGATAAAATGACACGGAGTCTTTGCCGGAATTGTATTCTGACATTATACATTCTCTTTCTCCTTCCTAATATCTTCTCTCCTTTTCCCCCCTATTTTGCCGTTTTCCGTTCTCGATAATATTTTTCTGCTTGATATTTCGTTTTTTGACATCGTGTAAGTCAGATGCTTATTATCTTTGCGAATTTGCTTATAATAACTTATAAAATAAAAAGACTATTTTATTGTACCACAAAATGGACTACATTTTACATTTTTTTCTCGTTGTGTATTATTAGACTCTTAACAGATTTACTAAGATACATCATCATATTACTAATTTTTATGTGATTAATTCTTTTTGTTTACGGTTACTTTTCCAGAATTTTCTTATGATTTTGTTAATTCTTGATAAAAATGACTCGCAGCGTACTACACAAAATGAAAAATTTGATATTGAGAAATAATAATATTGTAAGATCATGTGCATATTTTTAATTTAGAACGATGTTTATATATTTTAAGATTACATTGAAAATGACTCGATTGGAGTTGAAACGTTTATTTATTATAATTGTTTTGTATTAATTTTGCTTATTTAAATTAAAAGTCTTATATATGTTATTGACTCTTTGCCCTTCTTCTATACTATTTTTTGTTATAAATATAGAGCCTTTTTAATATTTTTAAATAATTAATATAGTTTACAGAATTGATTGAAAAGATTGTGATGATACATATTTGGGATAAACTTGTAGACAACTTAAGACACGGATTTCTGAGCATCATAATTATATTATTAGGAACACGATAGCTAACTCTGTAATCCTAGATAAATTACAATCACAAACTTTATTGATACTTTTAGAGAGATTTTTAGAAAGAGAAAAAACTAATCTCAGAAACTCTTTATATAAAAAGATAAAAGATAGTCTTAATTTACAGTCGGAAACAAAATATTTACACTACGCATATGCATACGTGTCAATATTAAATAAACAAAGTTCTGTCTTGCCGCTATATTGTCATTAAGAATTGATCTTATTTATTATTGTGACTCTAACCATTGTATGATTTCGCACAATGATTTCATCACATTTAATTTATTTGCAAGGTGAACATTGAATTTTTTAAGTTTTTAACATCATTTATCATAAAACGAAGGTGGTTTATAAATCAAAACGTATGAAAAGACATTCTTGTTCTACATATTTCGTGATATGACAATTGGTGGTGTAACATTGTTGTACGAGGCACCTTCACATGATGAAAGAACACGTTTATATATAATTATATCATATGACGATTGAATTTAATGTCAGTTATTTGTAATTCTGCGTTTTAAGAATATTGTGAATTTACTGAAGATGGATTGTGGCCGAAACGTCTAATGTTTTATTAATGTAATGATAATTAAACATCACAAACAATATCTTGTGCGGTGGTTTTTTTATACTCTTCTTTTCATACGTTTTTAACATCAGTTTTAATTCATTAATTTTATTTTGATTATCTAACACTTTTATATTGTAATTCTCAATTCCTTTTGGTAAGTTCCTTATTTTATTTTTAAATCAATAAATGTTTAAAGAAATGCAAATATAACTTATTCTAAGAATTTTATATTTTATAATATATATTTTATAATATATATTTATATAAAATATTAAACAAGATCAGTGATCGAGCCAAAAATGATTGACAAAAATTTTAATGATTATTCAATCGACATATAAAAATATAAAAAATTATAAAGATTAAGTGAGTACATTTTGGGACCACCAGTCCTTCTTCAGTGAGACGTTAGATGATAGAATATTAATTTGACATAATTCGGTGAAACATTTTTTTAAGATGGATTGTTGTAATATAGATGAGCAATCAAAGTTTACAATGAAGTAACCTTATATTCTAACTGGTGAAACGTCGATATAGTGTGAGGTTAATTATCTCAAAAAAGATGTAGTCAGAAATTGCAATGATTACAAAAAACAGTTATAATGTCCATCAAACGATTTAGATTTGAATGTGAGAATGTTTTTGTAGGATAGACAGTAAGAACTCTACGTATATTTATTTGTTGATATTCCGAACGGACTTTAATAAAACAAAATAAGATTCGTCTAGACTTTCTGTAATTTAATTTCTTTTTGTAATTTAATTTCTACTGTTTGTTTTTTGATATATAACATTTCTGAAATTCTTCTTTTATTGTAATTTCAAACAATAATAAGTACAAGGATTCCTCAAATTTCAAATAAAAATGTGAAAAAAAGGCTGTCAGAATCAGCTCAGTTAACAGTGCGAACTATTCAGGGTGTTCCCGGATTAAACCGCTAAACTTAAAACATAAATTCAAGACCTCAAAACAAACAAATTTTCCTCTGGATGTATGCTCGCAAACGTTTCGTTCAAGAGATATTTACTTTTGAAATTATACAGAACTATAGGAATAAATAATTTAAATATTTCTTGTTTTTGTTTTTAAATTCGAAAATAATTGATAGGTTTTTTTTTCGCAAAACTCGTAGTTCGTAATTATTAGTTCGTTAAATGCTTTTGTAGAATAAATTTATAATCATACCTCGTATGTACTTGTATTCTTATAGTGAATATACCGATATGATATATTTAATATGGGTTTTGTGGCGGAAAAATATTGTTCGTGAATACATCGATTTCTGAACAGAAGATTGTATAAATCAGTATTCTCTTTAACATTTCAAGGAAACTGGGTCATTTAATATAGTTCCCCGGGCTAATAATGCTTTTGCATTATTGTAAAATAAAAAAAGAACAATCATCATATTGCAGCATTTCAATCAAAATTCATTAACAAGTACCTGAAGATCTGGTTCTACTTCAGGAATTTCACCTACAGTCATATGGAAAACACTTTTAGCCGATGGACGTGGGTTTTAATTTTTCATTTAGTAAATTAGTTTTTTTCAAGGACTAATTTTGGACAGAGAATTAAAGTTGTCATTATTCAGGTTGTAATAACAAGATCTTCGATAAAAATATCCTTAAAGAATAATTAAATACCGGAATACTAAATATCGGAAAAGACATTAAAAACCTGAATATAAAATTTAAGTGTATTATTACTAATAACAAGAACTTAACAAAAATCTATGAAATTAACTGGAAAAAAACATTAAAAATGTAAAAAAAAATATCAAATATATGTTGCAATATCTTTACATTAAATCATTTTGTATAATAAATATATTAAAATGATAATGAAAATAATATTTAGCAAAAATTCGACACTTTTTACATTTGTCCTACATCTTTTCTGAACTTTTAAAAACTCAAAACCGACGATATACTTTACTTTAAAATGCAACCACGCATTAATTCAGCCTAATTTGTATATATAAAAACGTAAGCCTCGAGCATCTCGGGACCGTTCCGAAAAATCAAGAAGACACATGACTACTAAATCTCCGTTACTGCGAGACGTCGTAAGATTGTAACACATCGAGTACTCGTAAGTGATAATAAAATTTCTTACACCATGAACGCCTATATTAATTGGAGGATCCAATCCTCCTCGAGCTCTTACCAAACGACGCCACGTTCAATCTGTGATTCCGCCACGCCCTGAGCGGCATGTCATACCTTGATGGTACGACTGATTAACGGCTGACTCGTAAATTTTATAAACCGAGCAGAACAGACTACGCACATCGACAACCCGAGAAAGCAGCCACGAACTGATCAATCTCAACAACAGTAAGCTGATCATGTAGACTAGGTCAAGCAAACTACAAGCACTAAACTACTAACTGTACTAACTGTACTTCTATTGTAAGTCGAAAATTTTTGTAAATCGCATGAATGTCGGACAATACTGATAACCCTCCATCGAACGCATCGTGGTTATTAAATCCAAAAGCGCAGCGCGCAATAGAAATTAAATTCGCTTCCTGTAGCAAACGGAACAGATCGCGAGAATCGTGAAAAGATTGTAAATCGCGAAACCTGCGAAAATCTCATCAAACTAAATTCAAGCGAAAAGCTAGACTCTCGTGAAAATAACAAGATCGTAAATTCCGAATCGGGAAACGACGACGATATTTCTACGTTTAGTGATGATAACACAGACGATAGGCGAGATAGAATAAATTATAGCAGAAATCCTAATAAAGTCACTCTTAGACAGGAATTTTTAATTCAGGACAGCAGCATTTTTAATTCCGAAGAAAATTATGGAGATAACACGGTCATAAAAATGTACCGCATTCCGCTTAGTGCAAAGCGACAAGCACCGACAGTCCCGTCCAGAGAATTAGCGCAAGCTGTAATGGAACCATAGTTACCAGCTGGAAACGATCATAACAATTTGCAAACAGATCCCTTACGCAATGTTGGGAATTCGAGAACTCTGAGAAGAAATGAAAGCCATAAATAAAAGAATCAGTAAAATAGAGGATCATTGAAATACTCAGCACGCGATACACGCGAAACGATTACCGCTTAGACAGCTTTTATGAACGTACGACCAAGGACGTACGCAACCAACACCCACACGTAAATCAATATATGAAACTTAAAAAAGCACGAGAAATAATACCCGAATTCGATGGAAATTTACAGGCTAAACTAAAAGAATTTCTAAGCGCATGTTCATATGCCATAGATCCAATAGATGAAAGAACGTTACTAGATGCTATATTGTGTACCAAGTTAAAAGGCAAAGCAATAATAGATTTCGAGTCATGGAATATATATGACTTTCAACAATTAAAATCGGAGTTAGAAACTTGCTATCTTAGCAAAAAAAAACACGACTCACTTATAAATAGAATTTAATACTATTAAACAAAAACCGGGCGAGAACGTTAGACAATACGGTTTGAGAGTCGAACTTATTAATGGAATTATATGAGTCGATAATCGAAGGACAGGGGCATAACAATGAACAAAAACGTATAATTCTAGATACAAAAATAATTCTAGATTCAAAAACAAGACAGAATTTCCAAATAGGATTTGAGATAAAATCAAACTACTTGTGAGGTCACAACATTATGCTACATTGCAAGAAGCAATAGCAGGGGCTACTGCCGAAGAAAAAATCAAAGGACCACTTGGTAGCAACCCTCGATACTCAAACTTGTTAAATCATCATCGAGAATCATATTGTCAAAAATGTGGGAAAATGGGATATAGTGGTCAAGAATGTCGAACCAGATACGCTGATCGACATTTGTTGCGAAAGTCGAGCGGACAAGATAACATAAATACAGCTGCAAAATATTGCAACTAGACTGCAAAAAGACAGGACACATCCATAACGAATGCTGGACGTTAAATGGACGCTCAGGAACCGCATCAAGAGGAAGCGTGAAAATGTATGACGGAAAAACCCGAAGACAGAGTTCAGCAGAAAATAAAATGGCCAAAACCTACGCACGCGACTACCAAATTTCGCAAGTCAGTGAGGTGCCACGAGCCGCAGTACAAGGCTGGATTTAATAAATTTACAAATCAAAGAATTCAAGAAAGAAAAAATTAAATTTCTTTTCGAACACTGGAGCAGTAGTAACCCTCGTAAAATTACGGAATTTGAGGGGAGAAACGTATATTAATATATGAAGACAAGATAACGTTAGCTGGAGTTACAGGACACGAAATAAATATGTTATAGGAAAAATAACTGCTACCATATTATTAGATGAATACCAGATACAGTATGTAATTGCAGATGATTTTCCAATCGACTACGAAGGCATACTTGGAGTTAATTTCCTACAAAAACATCTTGCGAAATGCGACTACTTGTTGCTACTGCAACAAGCTTTTAAAAATAGGAGACAGCATATTGAAAATATATCCTTACAAAATAATAAGAATCAACCCTAGGTGCGAGGCAATCATAGAAGCCACCACAACTACGAACAATACAGGAATAATTCAAGCCGAAGAAGCGCAACCAGGAGCACTTATTGGAAACTGTCTGATACAGCTGAAAAATTATCTCTGTCTGATCAATATCATAAATATCATGGAGACGCATGTAAAAATGCAAGTACCTTGCGTAACTCCGAAGAAATAGCGTCGGAAGACATTTGTGAGTCGTCTATATAAAAGGGAGATGAAGAAGAAGAAATTAAGACAGTAATTTCAAGAAACATCTGCATCGAAAATACATTAAAGCTAAAGCATTTAAATGCTGAGGAAAAGAAGAGCACAACAGAAATCTGCACGTAGTACAATGACATATTCCATTTGAAAGGAGATCCATTGATGCATACTAATACTGTCGCACATGAAATTCACACGCAGGTAGACAATGCGCCTGTTAACGTGAAACCGGATACGAGAAGCATAAGAAAGAAGTGCACAAGCAAATACAATGCTTAAAGACGAAATAATATGATCAAGCAATAGTCAGTGAAACGCGCCATTACTTGTAATACCCAAAAAGACTGATACAGGAACACTTAAATTACGCATAGTTGTATATAACCTATATATTGGATCAGCTAGGAAACGCTAAATACTTTACTACATTAGACCTAGCGTCTGCTATCAAATTCTCATGACTGAGTCGGATAAAGGCAAAATTGCTTTTTCAACTGCTTATGGGCATTACGATTACATTATATTAATTTAATAGGATGCCCTTTGGACTGAAAAATGCGCCAACTACTTTTCAAAGATTGATGAATTCTGTTCTAACTGGGTTACAAGTTAAATGCTTAATATTATATATGACATAGTCGTATACGGAGCCGGTTTACAGGAACACAACGTGCGGCTCCTTGAAATATTCGATATAATAAGCTGAGACAATATAAATTAAAATTACAGCCTGAGAAATGTGAATTTTTTCAGAAAAGAGATCATTTATTTAGGGCATGTAATAACCGATGACAGGATCAAACCAAATCCGACTAAGCTAAAAGCTATAAGTGAATTTCCTATTCCAGTAAAAATAAAAGAGATACAAGCATTCATTGGATTAGCAGGATATTACAGGAAATTTATCGAAAATTTTTCCAAGATCGCCAAACCACTAAATTGACAAAGAAAGGAGAACTCATATAGTTCATATAATTCATATAGTTCAAACAATAAAATGCATTCACATTGCTAAAAAGTAAATTGATTACCGTACCCGTGCTCCAATATCCAGATTTTATATGAGAATTTCTTGTGACTACCGATGCATCTGATTACGCGATCGGGACTATACTCTCTCAAAGGACTTTGAGTCAAGACAGACCAATAGCATACGCTAGTCGCATAATGTCAAGAGTGGAGAATAATTACAATACTACCTAAAAAGAATTATCGTTTGAGGAGTTAAGCATTATCGATCGTATTTGTATGGCATGAAATTTAAAATAGTAATTGACCATAAGCCTTTAGTATGGTTGTTCAATGTAACTGACCCTGGATCAAGATTAATCTGATGGAGATTCAAATTAGAAGAATACGATTACGAGGTTATTTCCTGTGCAGGCAAGATGCACATGAACGCAGACGCATTAAGCATAAATATCATTACCAGAAGACACGACAAACGAAGACACACACGAGAGAGATAGTGATAAAATAAACGAATATAATGACGTAAATAAATAACGAATACTTGATGAATACCACAACCTTTAGGAGGATATCAAGGAATGGAAAGAACCATTAAACGGTTTCGATTGAAACACAATTGATCAGGATTAATTAAATACGTAGAAAATTATATCGCGAAATGCGAGACATATCAAAAAAATAAATTAAAAGGGAGAACAAAGGCGCCACTGGAAATCACACATACTCTTCGAGAAATATGCTTTAGATATCATCAGCCCATTAACGCTGAGTAACCATGGAAATAAATATATATTAACCTTCCAAGTAATCTCATTAAATTTAGTAAAGCTATACCAAATCAAGAAGCTACCGAAATAGCGAAACAATTTACACTCAAAATTATTTTTGAATGTGAAATATCTGATAAAATATTGATCGATCAGGGCACAAACTTTGTAAGTGAAATGTTTAAAAATATCTGTAAACTATTAAAAATCAGTAAAGTACAGACAACTGCGTATTATTCTGAAAGCAACGGTGCATTAGAACGCTCTCATCGTATCCTGGCAGAATATTTGCGACATTATATTAACGCGGATTGAATGGACTGGGATGAATGAGTTCATATGCCATGTTTACATACAGTACTACATCACATATAGCAACAGGGTATACTTCATTCGCGCGAACTAGTTTTTGGATATCAACCAACGTTACCCTCTGCACTGACAAAATCTCCAAATCCTACTGTTATGACGATTATGCCAAGAAATTAAAAGAGCAACTACAGGCAATCAATCGAATCGCTAGAGAACATATAATTAAAGCTAAACTAACCGCCAAACAACAATACAATAAAAACACTAAAGTTATCTCATTCAAACTAGGAGACAAGGTATTGCTTCACGACGAAACTCTGCGAAGAGGTCGATCGAAAAAATTAGATTCATTATGAACAAGACCATACGAAATTATCGAGAACTATCAGCTGTCAATTACAGGATAAAAATAAGAGGAAAAATTAAATGTATACACATCAATCATCTAAAAGCATTTATCGAACACTAATAGAATAAAGAAGAGGGAAGAAAAATGAAAATATATATATAATATATATATATATTATGTCTAAGCATACGTATCTATCTCATCTTATTCTCATACCTCCTCCTCTGAGAATTCGCTAAGAGATTCAATAAAGTCTAAAAATCTTGAACCTCCCGGTCAATAAATTCAACATCGTCCACAACAACCTCGTCTTGATTTACGACATCATGAACTGAATCAGCACGCTGTAGCAGCATATGAGACAACATGGTTGCAGTATAATTGAATAGCAACGACTAAGAAAGCCAAAGAAAGGCGGAAAGAAATATATAAAATATATAAAAATTTTTATATACTATAATAGAAATATAATAAAAATTTTTTTACATAGTATCAGCAAAATACACCGGTCAATACTGATTTATTTCAGGTTGATGCTGATTCAACAATCGGCATATAAAGAACGAAGCTTACGAACTAAAAAATGTTTTATCTGAACCAGGATTATACTACGAAAAGCTAGGAGAATTGTATCAAGCAGAGTCATCATAGAAGCTGGTAATAAATATTGGCTCGATAAATAAGGGAATTCACATACTACAAGATTATATTGATCATGCTCATCACTTGTGTAAAATCCAAACAGACGGACGTGAAACGTATGAAAGTATGAAACAGCTAATCGAAGCAAAAAATCATAAAATATTTACTTTAGCCGATCGAATAAACACTATTTATCAAACAACCCAAAATAAAAAATGTGGATTAATTGATGGAATAGGTTCCATTGCTAAAGCACTTTTTGGCACTATGGATGCTTCGGATGAAAAAATTATCAAAGAACAAATTACGATTCTGAACAATAAACAGCAAACACTTCATCATGTCATGGCGAATCAATTAAAAATTCTAAACACCACAATCGCGCATGTCGATAAGTTAGAAGAAGTAACCAGCTACAATGCTCAATTACTCATTAATATTACCACCAGAAAAAATAGCAAGATGGCCAAACAGGACTTAAGAGAGGAAATAGATGAATATTTTCTTACACTAAACGCCATTATTACAGACATCTTACAAGATATAAATTGTATTATCGACCACCTCACTTTTGTTAAACAAGGAAGATTATATCCTGAGATTACAATAAATGAGATCGTAACCAGCCTGAAAAAAGTTTGCCATTAGGACCCCATTTTTCTTTCAAGATCCTTGAGTCAAATTGGTTTGAGATAGAATGGGATAGAAAAATGCATCACTGTCAGTGCGTATTATGACGCACTGATAACCAAATATACACACCATTTTGAAATTCCCTCTAATCTCTTATTCGAAATATGTACTCAAGGTCATACCATTACCCACCATTACCCCATCACCCGACCACAATGTATTCACTCTGATTGAAATAGATCATAATAGCGTAAATAGCGAAAATTAGCATTATATAACATTAACACGCGAAGATTTAAGCATAAGATGTAAACAAATTGACTATATTTATATCTGCGAACACATCAATCCTATATACCAAGGCTCGGCAAAATTTGCACTTCTCGTTCGATTTTCGACTTGGCTCCGCCTTCCGCTATTCCCCTCATCTTTCGCCCCGCGAGAGTTTAGTCCAAATGCCGCTCGACGTTTAGGAGCGTATAACACTCGTAGACATGATCTAAAATAGAAATTAGGCCGAATTAATGCGTGATTTAAAGTAAAGTATGATTTCGGTTTTGACATCGGTTTTGAAATTAAAAGTAGATGACTTGATTCGTGATACTTTAACTGCTGGTTTGCAGAGAATCTGCAGACGTAGATTTTGAGTATGATCTATTTGGGTCATCGCAGAGAAGATGTAGAAAAAGTGTAGAAGAGGTGCAGTAAAAGTTCAGAAAAGATACAGGACAGTATAAAAAAAGTATTGAAAAAGTGCAGAAAAGATGTAGAAAAAGATACAGAAAAAGTGTAGAAAATGCTAAAGAAAGGTATAGTAGGGGACATGATTTTGCGAAGATGACAACGACGACGACGACGACGTATCTGTATGAATAAATGACATAAATTGGGCTGAAAAATACGTATACATATTCATATCTACGCTTCAAATGCACTTACGGACATGATTGTTATCTCATTTTAATATAAAAATCTATATTCTTCTCCAATATAAAGTAAAGGATACGCTGTAGCGTTTCTTTCATGACATGGTATTATGTACTACAAAAATACTTGACGGGAGCCGCTACCGTGTTTCCTGATATGTATAAAATATTTATATAACATTTCAAAAAATGAATAATAATAAATATTTATCATAAATATTTTGTGCTGTCATCATTACAAAATGCGTGATATCAATACAAAGTTACCTTTTTAAAATAGGTAAAAAAAGATGCTAAGAATATACGTGCTTTTTAAATCTAAGTGTAAAACTCAAATAATAGTAGTTTTAGGAGACGCAAAAACTGCCCGTAATATATTTTCAAGTATATATAATATTTTTTTTTTAGTACATAATATACCATGTTCTTGAAAGAGATGCAGCGTATCCTTTACAAGAAGGAACTCGCTTATATAATTAAAAATTATTGTTTTGTTTAAATAAATTGATGTTATAAAATATGCATATATTAAGGAAAAATATAGATTTTCACAATTAAAATGAGATAGCAATCATGTCCATAAGTGTACTTGAAGCGTAGATATGAATATGTGCACGTATTTTTTCAATTTATGTCATTTATTCATACAGATACGTCATCGTCGTCGTCGTCGTCATCTTCGCAAAATCTTGTCCCCTTTTACTGCACCTTTCTTCAGCACTTGCTACAATTTTTTTGTCACTTTTATCTTTTTCTATACCTTTTCTGCACTTTTTTGCATTTATTTCTTACACTTTGTCTACATTTTTTTGCACTTTTTCAACACTTTTTCTACACTTGTTCAATATCTTTTCTGAACTTTTATTGCACCTCTTCTATACTTTCCGCACCTCTCTCGCACCTTTCCAGCATTTCTTCCGCATCTTTCATGTACCTTTTCTATACTTTTTCTACATTTGTATCACATCTCTCTCACACCTTTCCTACATTAATTTCGCATTTCTTCTCACCATTTCCGTAATCTTTTATATCTCTTCCATACCATTTATATATCTCTTTTGCATTTCTTTCGCATTTGTTCTGCACCTATTCGCACTATTTCTACATACTTTCGCAATTTTTCTATATCTTTTCTGTACCTTTTGAGTACCATTTTCGGTATTTCTAGTATCTTTTCGGTATTTTTTCCGCATTTATTCCGCATTTCTTTAGAATGTTTCGATATATCTTCCGCATCTCTTCCGCACTTTTTTCGCACATCTCATCTGTTTGCATACATTATTTATTTATATATCTTATACATCTATATTATTTATCGATTTATGGATGTTATCTATCCATCTTCCGATATTTCATCTATTCACCTATTTATGTTATTTATTTAGTTATTTATGGTATTTATCACCGACCTGCGTTATCTATCTATTCATCTATGTTATTTATTTACTTTCTCACATTTTTAACACTTTTTCCGCATTTTTTTCTATACTTTTTCACATCTTCTATATGCATAACAAATACAAAAAAGTTTGAAAATGTGCATTAAAAATATTATCACGTTCAAATCGTGCGAAAGTTAATTTCGCGTTAATTATTAGGGGTTTGCATTAAAAACCACTGTTCACGTTTAGATGGCAGTAACTGCGTGTGCTATGGTCAGAGACATCTGCTACTTATATCATTTTTAAATGTGAACA
Organism: Acromyrmex echinatior; assembly: GCF_024713525.1. Taxonomy (NCBI): domain Eukaryota; kingdom Metazoa; phylum Arthropoda; class Insecta; order Hymenoptera; family Formicidae; genus Acromyrmex; species Acromyrmex echinatior. Next base: position 2,995,780 of record NC_141858.1, on the reverse strand, counting down.
TTTCCTACTAAAATTCAGTCAACAGACGTCATCCTTGTTTACATATGTGCTTTTCTATAACTGAATTAAAATGGAACGTGATAAGTTGTTTTTCCGATGTGTACTTTTACACTATTTTGATTTGAAAAAAAGTGCAGCTGAAACTCATCGATTGCTTGTGGAAATTTATGGTGAATCTGCTCCATCGGAAACAGTATGTAGAGACTGGTTTCGACGATTCAAAAGTGGTGATTGTGACGTTCACGACAAACAACGAACAGGTCAACCGAAAAAATTCGAAGATGAACAACTGCAAGCTCTATTGGAAGAAAATCCAGCTCAAACACTCAAAGAATTATCTCAACAACTGAAAGTCGATAAATTAACTATTTTTCGACGTTTACAAGCTATGGGAAAGATTCAGAAAGAAGGAAAATGGCAGCCACATGAATTGACCGAAAATGCCATTGCCAACCGTTTAAACATCTCAATTTCTTTGCTTGCAAAGCATAACAAGAAGAGTTTCTTGTGGCGTATCGTGACCGGCGATGAAAAATGGATCTTTTTCAACAACCCAAAACGCAAAGAATCATGGATTGATCCTGGTCAACCATCAATATCGACTCCAAAGCGAAATATCCACGGTCACAAAGCAATGCTCTGTATTTGGTGGGATATGGAAGGTGTCGTGTATTATGAGCTGCTTAAACCGAATGAAACAATCACCACCGAGCGTTATCAACAACAATTGGAACGTTTGAATGATAATTTGATGCAAAAACGACCATCAATTGCATCAAATCGTCGAAAGGTGATTTTACTCCATGATAACGCTCGGCCGCATGTTGCTATAGCCGTGAAACAAACACTGATAGATCTCGAATGGGAGGTTCTCCCGCACCCAGCGTATTCTCCGGACTTAGCACCAAGCGATTATCATCTGTTCCGATCGATGCAACATGCTCTAGAAGATACACACTTCCATAATTATAGCGAAGTCGAAAATTGGGTTGCTGAATGGATTAGCAAAAGACAGACTATTCTTTCGTCGTGGAATTCAACTTCTGCCTGAAAAGTGGCAAAAAGTCATAGCTTCCGAGGAAAAATACTTTGATTGAGGTATTCATAAATTTTGTTATTGAAATAAGTGCTCAAATATAAAGAAAAAACAGCGGCTTTTAATGCAAACTCCTAATACCATCAAAATTATCACTAAAAAGTATCTAAAAGAATGAGAATAAAAAAAGAAAGTGTCTATCTCGCAATTACGTATATTATTTGTATAAATCGAAGAGAGCATGAGTAAGTTAATAGAGATTGCATATACAATAGAGTTTATTGATTCCCCAAGGGAGATTACAATTTGTTACGTATACATATGTTTTACAATCTCTCTCGCATTTTCGTTCTTTCTACAATATTATTTCTACAATCCTATGTACATAATATATTCTCCTCTTCTCTCTCCCATTCCCTCACGTCTCGCATAATATCATCGCACTCTTCTCTCTCTCTTTCTCTGTTTGTCCTAAGTTCGCTTAATATATTATCTTTCTTACATAATATGCATTCGTTGCACAATTTTACACTATTTCTTAACAATATCCTCTCCCCCGTCTCTCTCTCTCTCTCTCTCTCTAAATTTTCGCTTCCGTTTCTGCTTGACCGACTTGAATCATTTAAATAATGTTAAGAAATATGTAATATTAATTGTTAAATTTAAGATTATCCGTAAAACGAGTTGTCAGTTAATCTAGAAGGCCGAAAAAGACTCCTTCATTCATTTTTTCTCTCATTCATTCATTTCATTCTCCCTTCCTCCCCTTCTCTTCCCTTGCTCTCCTCTTGCTTTCTCTCCTCCTTATCCTCTTCAACCCTCACCTCTCCCATCACTCTCTTTTCTTCCTCTCCTGCTCCCTCTTTCCCCCTTCTATCTTCCTCTCTCTCTTTCTCCAGTTCTTTCATCCATTCCTCTCCTTCTCTCTCTTCCCCTATCTCATACTATCCAGCCATCCCCCTTCCCTTCCTTCCTTTTTTCCATGTCTTGCATCTCTCTCACACATGTTCCCATGTTTCCTCTTCTCCCTCACAAAGTCTGTATTTCTTTTTTTCTCCCGTTTCCCAGTATTTTCTATTCTTTATTTCATTTCCTATTCTAAATTTAATTACTCTCTTTCACCTGTTCACTGCTCATCCCCTTTTTAAATATTGAGGTCTGATGAGGACTGATCTTTTCCTACCTTTCCTCTTTTTGAATTTCTTTTTCTCTCTTTATTATTCTCTTTCCTCTTCCTCTCCTTTTTCTTCTCCTTCCTTCCTTCTTATTGTACTCCTTTCATAATAATCTTCCTTCTCCTATTTCCTTCTTGATTTCCTTCCTTTTTCCATTCTTTCTTTTCCTTTTCTCCAGCATTTCCTCGCTAATTCTCCTCTCTTGCTTTCACACTGTCTTCTCTCAAATCTTCATGCTCTTAATCCTGCTCTCCCTTTTAGTTTATCCTTCCCTATTTCTTCTCTTATCATATATCCTAGTGTATCTCTTTCTACTCCTATTACATTTTATATATTTATCATGTACTTTCTCTATCTCTTCTCTTTCCATACCCATATTTCTGTAACTCATCATGTCCATATCAAAGAGCCATATTCTCTTTTCCCATTCCTTTCCAAATTTCCTTTTTCCTATTCCCCATACATGTTCTAACAGCGCGATTCTTCTCTTCACTCTTTCTTTTACATGTGCCTCTTGTCCTCTGTTCCTTTTTACTTTGTATCTTAAATTAAAATTTTTTTGCTTCCTCGATTTTCTTTCTTTTCTACTACTTTTTACTACTTTCTTTCCTTACTATCACTTTTTCTTTTTCATCCCTCCCCCTTCCCTTCTTTAAATCTCATAAGCTTTTTCTCTGTGGTTAGTTCTAATGTTTTCTCATATATGTATTTTTCTAACCTTCCTATCATGCTCCTCATATCATCTTCCGCTAATATCATTATATCGTCTGCGTATGCTAGTGTGAACACTTTCTGTTTTCCCAAATTTACCGCCCCCTCTCTCATTTGTCTTTTCTCATATCCTCTATATCCGCTATATTAAATAAGTATGGGCTTAAAGAATAACCTTGCCTTATTCCTCTCGTAGTCCAAAACTTCCCCTCTTCTTCCCCTGTTTTACCCTGCTTATTGTTACCCTCTGTACCTCCTCTATTTTACCAGTTTATCCCTTTTTTTCCTCATTTCCCTATATGTTATTTCTCTATCCACCTAATCAAAGGTTGCTTTTAAGTCTATAAAAATAATGCTATCATTTTCCCTTTCCTTCTCCCTATTTATCTATTAATCAAATAGTACATATATATTACACATTCAGTATATATATTATCCATCGTTCCCTTATTCTTTCTGAATCCTATCTGATTCTCTGGGATAATCATTTTCTCCTCTATCTTTTTTTTTAACCTTTCCGCTAATATCGTCATGTATATTGTATATAAGATAGGTATTAATGATACCCTTCTGTACTCTTTTATCTCTTTCCCCTCCCTTTTCTTTATAATCGGTATAATTATTGCTTCCTTTTAACTTTCTGGCCATTCTTCCCCCTTTCCTATAACATATTTTCCTTTTCTATACCCTCTCCTCCATGCTTCCATACTTCCAATGGAATTTCATTCCTTCCCATTGCCTCCCTTTCCTTTATTCTTTTTAATATTCTTTTAAATTCTTCTTTCCCTATTTCTTCATCTTGTTCTTCTTTCTTTTTCCCACACTCCTTTTTGACTGTTTGTTCTACTCCTCCTAATACTTTCATAAAATATTCCTTTCACTGTCTCATTTCTATTTCATCGTTTATCTTCTTATTCTTTTCTTTCTCCTTTCTCTATTCACAATTTTCCACACTTTACCTTGGTTCTTTGCTAATTCTACCTCTCTCTCCCATTTCACATTCTTTTCTTCTTTGTTCCTCCTACACATATTCTTTTATTCATTCTTTTATTCATTCTTCTGTATTCTTTTCCTTCTTCCCTACCTTTCTTTTACATCTTCAACGTTCCTCTAACCTTTTCTTTCAAACGCTTACATTCTTTGTCCCACCAGCTCTTCTTTCCCTTCTTGTCTCTCTGCTCCTTTTTCCAGTGCTGCTTTAATTTTTCTCGCTATCTCTTCTCTTTTTTTATTTATCTCTCCCTCTACCCTTACCTCTCCTAAATTCCTCTCAAATTCTTCTCTTCTTTTTTTCACCCCATATTCCTCTTCTCTTTCTTCCTGTTCTTACTGTCTTCTCACTCAATTCTTTCTTTTTTTTCCTTTAATTTGACTGTTATTGGTTGATAATCCAACTCTACTTTATCTCCTATTACTAAGTTTTCTATTCTGTCCCTACTTTCTCCTTCTATTACTGCGTAATCTATCATTTGCCCTCTGGCTCTTATATACGAGTATGTCCACTCTTCCTCCTCATCTCCCTTAATGTTACTATTTAAAATCATCCAACCTCTTCTATATGATCTACTAGTTTCCTTTCCTCTTTGTCCATGCTTTTATTTTTCGATTTCCTTTTTTTTCTCCTTCTTCTTCCTTCTCACTTTTGATTTTACCCCCTTTCTCACCCGTTCTCGCATTAAGAATCTTTATTTTAGACCATATATGTGAGAAACATAATCAATACTAGAAATTTAAAATTCTTATTACGGTCGAAGTTGTATCTTCATTGCTTTAAATAATTCAAAATTACTAATTTATATTATATATGTACTTGCATATATACCATATTGTAGTATTTTTGAAATGCGTGCCAAATTGTTCACTAGAGTAGTTTTAATTGTGTTTATAATTGTGTCCGGAAAAACAATTTGGCACTCTCATTTCAAAAATACTAAATATGATATATATAATACAGGGTGGGCCATCTATTGGTACGTTTTTGAATTTCGTCGTATGGCAACACCGAACGAGCTACAGACCCGAAATTTTGACAGTTTATTAGTCATACCGTCCGCGGCACGAAACAACATGTTTTCTCTTGAAGAGCGTTTTGAAATTTTAAAAACTTATTTTCAAAGTCAGTGCTGTGTCGCCGAAACTGTACGAATTTTGAAAAGAAATATGGGTCGTGATAGAGCACCCACCGAAGGAGCTATACGCAAATTGGTGAGGAAAGTTCGTGAGAAAGGGATGTTAGTGGATGACATTATATTACGACTGTTTTGAGTGAAATTGGCGCCGAGGTAGTCCAAAATGTCATTAATAATTGGGGTGACCGAATGGCATACTGTAAGGCCAGTAGAGGGAGCCACATGAACGAAATCGTTTTTCATTCTTGACGCGGATACTTTTAGCTTCACAACAAAAAAAAAATTAATAAAAAATATCAATGTATGCTCATTTGATCGCATTTTTAAAAACGTACCAATAGATGGCCCACCCTGTATATATACAAGCACGTAGATAATATAAATTAGAGTTTAAATAAGAACTCAAGATGGAATTATTTAAAGCAATGAAGATACGGTTTCGACTATAGTAGGCATTTTAAATTTCTATATCTAAAGCAAGAGATGGTATTTTTTTACATGTAAAAATTCCTGCCGATATTGCCGAAACAGCTAAACAGAACAAGATTGACTGTATATACAAGAAGAGCCTAACAGTTTAACTTTACATATTAAATGTTGGTTCCAATTTAAACAACGTTCTTTTTATGTGATTATTGATAAAAAAAATTATCAATTAAGTACACACACTTCTCGATGCTTTAAAATTTTGTTTTCAAGCATATTTTGCATTGGATATTAAGTATGCACCAGAATGTCAACATCTGTGATATCTATTCTAACGGGAATTATTTAATATTATATCCAACAAAAATGTAAAAATTCCCTTTTTAAATGATTTATTACAGAAATAGTTTAAGAAATAATTTTGATATAACACAAATGTATGTGTTTATAAACAGCAAATAAAGCATTAAATGACCACTGAGCTCTTTATTTGTCGAATAAAAAGATATCACATATATAATATTTTGGTGTGTTGCGCGATCGAATTATAATCTCCGCCGTATGTATGGATAAGTCATCAAGATAAGGAAAGAAAGTAGATCCGATATCGGCTTGATCGACAAAGTTTATTCGCACGAAAAAAGAGAATAACATAACATAAGAATAAAATAAATAAGAACGCGAGATTGTCAAATTTATGCGAATTGATAATTAATTCTGATTCGATTCAATAAGTAATAGCGTGTACGGTTTAAGGTTGATATCCCGAAGAAAGTATTGCGTACTCGGAATCGATCGGAGAATTATAATGTACGCGGAATGTGTTTGTATCTGTCAGCATCAGTTGATCTTTTGTCTATCCGATCTCACTATCGCTTCTCCTCTTACTCGCGTCTTTCTAGAAATTTCTCTATCCTATAAAAATTATTATTCATGTATGTTTATCGCTTGTCATCGTAAATTTTAAATTATTAACGCGTGACAATAATTATTTTCCTGTAAAGTTACAGCACAGATTAATAAAATATAATTTTTCTCCTGCGTTCCGAATTGTCATTCGTCTAGCTTTACTTTCATATGCCACCAATATAAAGACCAGGATGAGAAAAAAACTAGAAAAAGAAATTTACAGGTTTAAATGCCTACAGTTCTTATTTTTGCAGTCAACGTATTCGTATGTGACTGCTACATGTAGACAGTCCCTCCCTCGAGTGTATGTGTCTGGGTGTCTGTGTGTTTATGTCACGACGACTGCTTTTCGCGGATCTATTTATCTGTGTCGATGTAATCACCACAATATATGCAGATTGATATACATATACGTTGTTCGAGATGCATCTAAAAATCAGCTTTCGCAGATTCGATGTACGTGTGACATGCAGATTGGAAGCTTCTGGAACAATTTCAAACATTTCTAGAAGTTTTCAAAAAACAAACTTGACAATCACCTCGCTGATAAAGGCAAAAAATATAATCAAATCCGCATGTCGTACGTACACAAATTCCAACCGCTAAAACGGCAATCAGATTCAGATTGGTCACAGCGCACGCGCGCTCGCGTGATGCGAAATGTAACATACGGATACCCCAATCAAGATTCCTGATTTGGCGGGCGCGCATGACAATAGCATACCGCTTGGTCGTCGCAGTCGAGAATTGCCAATCGCGATCCGAATCATGGGGATCACCTCAATTTTTATATTAGATGTACAAATAATCATCGATTGCTTGTAGAAGCATATTGTGAGGCTGCCTTAAGTGAGAGAAGTTGTCGTGAATTTCAAAAATTTAAGAACGGTGAATTTGACGTCGAAGACAAAGAACGTAGCGGAAGGCCGAAAGTGTACGAAGACGCGGAATTGGAAGCATTATACGAATGAAGATTCGTGCCAAACGCAAAAAAAACTTGCACTTACATTTTGACTTACATCAATAAAACATTATCGTTCTTCAATAAATGCTTAATTTTTGATAAAAAATGGCGGAAACTTATTTGTACACCTAATAATTTTCTAGAATCTCATAGGCGATTAAAAAAGAAAGCCTTTGTGCTACAAAAGAGAAAAAGACTGAATCGAGCTGTGATCCATCTTCTTCGTTTTTTTAGTCAAAGACACTGCTCCGCCGCCAGAAAACCGCCGCGTTCGACTTATAATCGGAGATTCGCATAAGTCGAACAATAGTTCAAACGCTTTCTCGCTCAGATTTTTGTTCTATCACTCTCACTTTGTCTCGCTCTCGACATACACACATATATATTATATATATATATATATATATATATATATATATATATATATATATTAATATAGAGAAAGAAATGGAATGTGGAGATATGATATGCTTCGAATGTTTATAAATTTATATCGATATTTTCTGATTTTGATATCATATTAGACATTTACATCTATTTGCTCAAAATTTTATCTGCAAGCAAAATAACTATCAGCGCTTTCCTTCTTCAAATAGTTAAAGAAGCATTTTATTAATACATACAAAATGTGATATATTATTGCACTCTGATGCAGGGAAACAAAAAAGATCCAACAATTTAAATCTTTTAGAATATGAAAATGTTATCCAAGATGATTCTGTTGATGAATCTGATGATAGTAAATATATATATAATAAAGCATTCGATAATTCTGAACTGTTTTACAATACTATGCTCAATTTTGTATCGGAAAAATGTACAGTAATTCTTCATTACCTTGAAATATTGTTACAGCAATGGTAAATAACGCAAAGGAACTATGTAACATTATAATAGTTTGTATAAAATCAACTTTAAAGAATTTAAGGGGGGAAATCACAGTAGAGCACGGAAAAGTAAATATATTTTTGGGAATTTTTTTTGGCTCAATGAAATGATCAATCAAAAATTTGTAAAATAAGCATTATAATATTATGAATGAAGTACAAATAAGAATTTTTTCATACATTTTTGGTACAAAATGGCGGCTGTGCCGCACTTGTCCGATGGCGCCTATTTTTGAAGGAGGGACCATGGGCGGACATCTAGAGTCCTTAATTTTTGACCTGGAACAAAAAATGACAGTTTTTTAGGTTCTATATATCAATAGCTATGGAAATACGTAGGATTTTTTCGATATATTAATTTTTCGCAAAATGGTGCACGTTTTAAGGAAAACTTGCAAATTTAACAAAAAAAAAACGCCATAAAATTGTTGATAAAAAAAAACCATGTAATATAAAAAAAACCCTACGCACTTCCATAGAGGAAGGTATTCTGAATATACTGTCAAAATTTGAAACCGATCGGTAAAGATTTATTCGAATTATGTGTCCGCCCAGTTTAAAAAAAGTGGTTTCGAGAAAAACGCGTTTAAAGTTTTAAGTACTGTAAAATATAATATAATATTTTTATATACCTCTAATCTGCGATGCCTGCGCCATACAATTGGCCTTCTTCATCTATCTCCTGCTCTTGTTTGGCCTTTCGAATTGTTTTCAGATCGATGCGGGCCTGTTTTGCGCCGTCACTCAAAGATCGTTCCGCTTTCTGTATGCGTTGCTCATCCAAGTCCATGCATAGTTCGTGACTTTTTGGACCAATTTTCATGCCCATGACCTGGATTATATGTAAAATTGATATTAATCCGTCATTAAAAACACACGAAGCGATGTTCGTAGCAATGTCGATGATTATTTTGCCGGAATTCATAGTTTTCGGAGCCATCGCCCACACTGTCGAGTTGAAGCTCTCATTGCTGTTTTGAGTGAAACCTCCGATGCAGCGAGTGAGAAGATCATCCGTAGTGAGTTGTTCGTAAACTGACTTAATTGGTTCATAAACTATATCAGACATTAGTGATTTGTGCGTATAGGTAGCCAAAGTATTAGAAGATTTCACCCTTTGTCACGAGCACCATGAATTTTCTCCAGTCGGGCAATTGTCGTGTTGGGGATGCTTATCCGTAGATATTTTGTGAAGTAATGTGGCCCATATAGCTGTCTTCATTTTTTCGACTGATTCGCAATTTCTACGAATAGCTAACCCGAAATATATAGTTTTCAATAATCATTGCTTATTATCACTATTATTCGAATATTATGGAACGTATATACGAGGCGAAGCGAAGCGAAAAAGCGTCCGTTTCAACAATTGACATTCGGTTTATTAACGTTACACACGTGTTCTTTGAATGTATATTACATATGGTGATACTTATAGGCATTCTTAAGTACTATAGACTTTTCGGAGGGAAGTTCCTTCTCCATCGACTGCCATTATACCTGCTCCCGTACTCATAAATTACAGCGCGCGCCGGAATCACAAAAGGCGCTCGGAGCATACCTGAGAGGCGTTGCCGCAGAATGGAAAATTTGGGTATTCCGAAATTTTTGCGGCACTCCATCTTTTGGTATGTTATTCTTAAGACCCTAAAGCACCTTATAAGCGGAAAAAAATTTTTTCGATTTTTTCAAACTTTTACTGTGGTTTCCCCCCTTAAATGTTATGGAAAATATTCTTAATACAGTTTGTGTTATTGTTATGAAATAAACAGTATATTTGAAATGTTTGAAATTGAATATAAAATATCGAAAGTTATTAAAAAAAGTAAATCTTATATTGAGTCCAGTTCTTTTTGTTATAAGAGAAAGATCTGTTGTTAATAGAAAGAAAAAAATCGGATGAAGTAAATATGATTGTTGAAAAAACCGAAGGACAAATTATAGATTAAAAATTTTGAAACAATTTTTTAGAATTACCGTGTTCGATATTATTTGTTACATGCAAGAGGAAGAATTTTTATATGACGAAAATATATGTAGAAGCATTTTACAATATAGTTATGAAAACAAATGAAACAGAAGTTTCCTAATAAAATTGTATTTCCTTTATATCTCTTTTACGACAATTTTGAACCAAACAATCCGTTAGATTCAAAATCTGGTAAATACAAAATAGGCGCCGTTTATATTTCTATTGTTTCCGTACCTGTAATATATTTCTTGTCTGGATAGCATTTTCTTAGCTCAGTTTTTAGCTTGTTTTTCAGTTTAGCTTGTTTTTCTGTAGAACGAGTGTAATACGGAAACTAAAGTACATTTTATAAAATTATTCAACAGTTAAAATATTTGGAAATTGAAGGTATTACAATTACAACATTATCAGAAAAAGATGTTCACGCACGCCGGCAGGAATGGTGTCCTCCTGGCGTTCGACACGCGGCGCTACATACTTGTACCGAAGCACACATACGTGTTACTGGAAACGCGGAGGCGAAGAGCGCGAAGGGAGAAGCGCAAGGCGCACGATTGAGAGAGAAAGCGCAATGGACGTGATGTCGGTTCGCGGTGTCCTTTCGTTGTCTTACACATTTGTTACTAGTACGAGTGAGATACCCCGATGTCTCTCGCTTACCAATATTCATAATATTTTTATTATGCACAAAATGTTGTAATTATGTATAAAAATTGTTAATGCTGTAAAAAATTTCTGTGCATAATTACAACATTACGTGTAGATTCATTATAATAGCTTTGCATGCATTTATAAATTTACAGTGTGCAAATGAAATTAATATTTTGTATCGAAGATCACTAAATTAAATTTACAATTAAATATAAGAACATATAATAAAATAAATAAATAAAAATTTCAATTTATAAAAAATATGTATCATTATATTATTTTTTTTATGTGTGCGCTTCGGTACGAGTGTGTAGTGCCGCGCGTCGAATGCTAGGGGACATTCCTGTCGATGTACAAGTTTATTTCACATTGTTATTGATATGGGATGACAATGTAGAAAAATGTTTAAATTCAATCTTAGATTTTGAAGAAAGTTTTCAATCTAATTATTTTTGTTGTTTTTGTAGAAATCATAAAAAGGATTAAGTAAATTAGTGGAAAAAAAAAATTTGTGTAACTTCGAAAATTATATAAATGCAGCTCATGTCTGTCATATGGAATTAAAGAAGAGTGTATTTGGCATGAATTGTCAAATTTTTATGTTACGGTAAATATAAATGGTGATTTAATGCACGATTTTTTAGAAGGAATTTTGAAATATGACATGGCTGAAATAATTAATTGTCTTAATAAAAAAAAATATTTTAGTTTAGAACAACTAAACAAAAGAATTAAATATTTTAAACTTTTGGAAACAGACACGGGTAATTCAATACCTTTAATCATACCTGAATATTTGAAAAAAGATATATAATTATGAGTGCATCGGAAATGTTGGCATTGGTTATTTATTTTCCTATTTTAGTTGGTGATCTAGTTTCATCAACTGAACTTATATATTATTTTTATCTAGTTTTGTATAAAATATTTTATATTCTGCTATCTAGAACAATTACTAAATCTTTAATGCCTTATCTAAAAACTTTAATTGCGTTTCACCTTTATTGCCATTTATTCGAGCAAACATTAAAACCTAAATTTACTTTTGCATTACATCAGAATTTTGAAAAAGGTAGGTCCTGTGCATCATATTTGAGTTATGAGATGTAAAGCTTTCCATAATTAAAAGCTACTGCTAAAATTTCGCATTCTCGCGTAAATTTGTTACTAACATTGTGCATTAAGCAACAACTGAAATTGTCTTACAGATTTTTAAGCAAAAAAGGTTTTTCTAATCCTATAGAGTATAAACAATTTATAGGTACATTGCATGAAAAAAAATACGATTACACTGTAATAAAAACAAGTAACGCTACTTTCTCTGAAGAAGTGAATGTTTTTGATTCCATTAAAATCAATAATATTAAGTACAACATAAAAAATGTGTTGCAAATAAATGATACGAAATTTGACCTTGTTAGAGTTTGGATTACTTCTATACATTCTCTTGGATAAAAAAAATATTATTTTTATATTGTCTCTATTAACAATAATTTCATTTCAAAATTATTTGCAGGCTTACCAAATTTCAATAAATGAAGATGCTCAATGTTTATTACAGTGGGACAATTTGGCAAATTTCCTTACAACATTCACATAATGGGTGATGGAAAAAATTATATTGTTCCGTTACAATAATTTCAAGATTTTTAAGTCAATAATTGTTTTATTTAATGTGTTAACCTCTTTGAAATATTTTATTTGTTATACGCATGTATCATTAATTCATATAAACATTGTATGTTACATACATTTATGAATTATGAATTATATATATATATATATATATATATATATATATATATATATATATATATATAATTCATATATATATATATATATATATATATATATAAGATGCTATTCTTAAATATGTATTTGTCTTTCTATACTTGCTTATTAACTCGCCTGTTAATGTGTTTTTTTATATTTCTTTACAAAAACATAATTCTTATAATTCTTATAATAGCTTTGCACTTTAAGTTACGTAGTAAAGTAACGTTTTTTTTATGATATGATACTATAACATTATGGAATACGAAGGCAAGTCAATAACTTCTTAGAAAATCTGTCAGAGAGCACTCGCAGTTATGTCACATTACTTTTTGACAAGTAGCATCTTTCAATTGATTACTGTCAAATTTTGAGCGGAATTCATCGCGTGGTTTCATTTCTGTAGACGATTAAAGCGAACAACCTTTATATTTTTTGCAAAATGTAAAAAAACGAGTTTCGTACAGTGATCAAATATTTACATATGAAAGGTTTAATGCCGAATGAAATCAAAGCCGAGTTGTATAATGTTCATAACACATCTGTACCAGCGTTTACGACTGTATACAATTGGGTGAATGAATTTAAATGTACATCCACATGTGATGCATCTCATTTGGATGTCCAATTGTGACTGCTACGCCAGAAATCATCGATAAAGTTACCACGATATTGTTTTGACTGATCGACGAGTGAAAGTGCGCGAGCTTGTTGAGGTATATCACATGGCACAGTGATTTCAATTTTGCACGAACAATTGGGTATGAAAAAGCTATTGGCAAGATGGATGCCGCGTTTACTCACTGTGGACCATAAGCGCGTGTGACAATTTCAACAATGTTTGGAGACTTTGAACGTTTGGAGATGTTTGATGTTTCAACGTAATCCAGATGAATTTCTTCGTCGATTCATTACTGTGGACGAAACATGAATCCATTACTTCACACCCGAGACGAAGGAACAGTCAAAATGGAAGGAACAATGGACTTCAGCGAGTGAACCAACTCCGAAGAAATCGAAGACCGTGAAGTCGACCGGAAAGGTGATGGCCACAGTTTTTTGGGATGCACCCAGTATAATTCATATCGATTATCTTCCGTCGAAGCAAACGATCAATGCCGATTACTACGCAACTTTATTGGACCGTTTCAACAACATTTTAAAAAAAAAACGTCCCCATTTGGCAAAGAAAAAAGTGCTCTTTTATAAAGACAATGCACGGGTTCACACATGTCCGGCATCGATGGCGAAATTCAACGAATTGCTTCCCCATCCAGCATATTCGCCAGATTTAGCTCCCTGTGACTATTTCTTGTTTCCAAACCTGAAGAAATGGATCGGAGGAAAGAGATTCACCACCAGAGAACAGCTCGTCGCCGAAACAGAGGCTTATTTTGAAGAGTTGGACAAATCATATTATTCGGACAGTTTGAAAAAGTTGGAGAATCGTTGGATCAAGTGTATCGAGCTGAAAGGAGACTATGTTGAGAAATAAAAATGAATCGATCAAAAAAATGTGTTTTATTATATTTTTCTAAAAACTTATTGACTTGCCTTCGTAGTAAATAGTTGACTATCATTTGAAATCAATAATTCGCTTTATCAGAAATAAATAAAATATTCTGAAAATTTTTCCGAATATTTAAACTTATAAAATGCTATAAATAACATTAAAATGTTATCGTTTAAATTTATTTTGCCATAAATTTTATTTAAATATCGTTATATATATAGTCAACATTATGAATCCAGCAATCGCGCGTGATTGGTCGTAACATCATTATTAATTATTTCGGCGGATAGTCAACAATCGAATATTAGACGCATTGTTTTGATAATTTTGTCATTATTATTAAAAAAATAAGAAATATATGACAGTGAGTTTGTGAAGGCGCAATCAGATAATCTTCCTAAAGTTTCAACGGGAAAGATTGCTGATTATTTTATAAATAATGAATGCTACAATGTAGCTGAATCAAGTGAAGCTAAAATAAAAAGGTAAAATAGTTAATTATATTAAAATAGTTAGTTTTTTAGTTGTTAATAATGTTCAAATACGAGATCAGTATAACAGTAATTTGCCTAAATTTATTTAATAATAATAATTATATGTATATTCTTTACTCAAAATGCTTAGAATGTAATCTTTGAAACCTAATCTACAAAAATTATTAGTAGCTCTTGTTCTTTATTGGTAGATCAATTGTACGTTACTAGAAAAAACTTCGGTTATCTCAAGTCTCAGTAAGAAATATAAAAGCAAAAGATATAGTAAAAGTGAAATACCCGACAGATAATAAAAGTAATTACGATCCAGATAATTTTTATAACTCATTGTTAGTAGAATTCCAGACACATCAATTAGATTGCCAACTGTCCAGACATTGCATTGATCTAAAAGTCCACTATCGCTGCATGTAATGTTGATAACATTTTATACTTCTGATAATTTTACACCCGATGCAGATAGTTTTTTAACTTGTTTTGCTGCTAGTATCATGACTTTAGATCTATGTGATAAAGTTGCTATAGACTCGAACAATCAAAATAAATGTAAACTTTGAGTTAAGATATGGTAGATTCACCGCTTTTCAACTCCACGAAATGGCACATTGCGGCATATCCAGTGGTAGTCTTGTTGTAAATCAAATAATAGGCAGTACAAAAATAATGGATACAAAGTCAATGCGAAGAGAGAGGAATTTAGAAAAAAAAATATTAGGTGTTGGAATTAATTCGTAGCGTTTTTTTAATGAAAGAATGTTATTTATTTCACATGAGCATTAAAAAATACATTAATGAAAGTACTTCCCATCACTTTCTACTACTTTTGACCATCTTTCGGGCAGTGAATGAATACCGCGTCGGAAGAACTGTTCATCTTTAGATGAAATCCAGGAATCGAACCATTTTGTACAATCTTCGTAAGATGTGAACTTCTGCTCGCACAAGCTATGAGCTAATGATCGAAACAAGTGGTAGTCGCTAGGTGCAATATCAGGAGAATACGGCGGGTGCGGTAGCACTTCCCATTTAAGTGTTTCCAGGTATGTTTTTACCGGTTTTGCAACGTGTGGGCGAGCATTGTCGTGCAGCAAGATGACTTTATCGTGTCTTTCGAAGTATTCCGACCGTTTTTGCTTCAATGCACGGCTCAAGCGCATCAGTTGCCGTCGGTAGAGATCTCCAGTAACGGTTTCATGCGGTTTTAGCAGTTCGTAGTATATGACATCCTTCTGATCCCACCAAATACAGAGCAGGAGCTTTGAGCCATGGATATTGGGCTTTGCCACTGATGTTGATGGTTCGCCGGGCTTAACCCATGACTTTCTGCGCTTTGGATTGTCATAATGGATCCACTTTTCGTCACCGGTAACAATCCGATGCAAAAAACCTTTTCTTTTCTGCCGTTGAAGCAGCAGTTCGCACGTGAGAAAACGTCTCTCAATATCCCTTGGTTTCAATTCATATGGGACCCAATGTCCTTCCTTCTGGATCATGCCCAAACTTTTAAGACGTTTTCCTATTGTTGAGAAGTCAACTTCCAATGACGTAGATAATTCTTTAAGTGTTTGACATGAGTTTTCATTGAGCAGTGCCTGCAAATCGTTATCTTCAAATTTTTTCGGCTGACCAGGTCGCTCCTTGTCATCCAAGTCGAAATCACCAGCTTTAAAACGTGCAAACCACTTCCTACACATTTGCTCAGCCAGAGCATGTTCACTATACACATCCACTAAAATACGATGAGCTTCAGCTGCACTTTTGTTCATATTAAAGTAATGAAGCAAAACTCCCCGCAAAAACACTTTATCTGGCACAAATTTTGACATATTCAATGAATTATACAGTATTGTTATTTATGATTTCAAGAAAGGTTATGTACGGCAAATGACGTCCTATGATAGATGTTTACAATGTATACAGAACTATAGGTAACAACGAAATAGTGTACTGCTTGTGCCATCTCTTGTAAAACGCTACGAATTAATTCCAACACCTAATAATAAAAGTTTTAAAAGAAAAAAATAAACTAAGCCTTGATTCTTGTGGCTTATTGTTAAATTCAAAGTTTCCTATTATTGGAGCCTCTTTGGATGTCATAGGAGAACATTTTGTAATGGAGATAAAATGCCCAATGACATTAAAAACTGAATGTGCCTATATTACTTCCGATATGAAATTAGAAAATAAGTGTTTCGCACAAATTCAACTGCAAATGTTTTTAAGAAATGTTCAAGAAGGGTTATTTTGTATGGCATAATACGATTTTAAATCAACGCATGAAATCATAGTAGATTACGGTGAGGTTTATGATAAAAATTTAATACAAAGACTTTGAACTTTTGGAAAAGCAATATCTTTCCATTATTTCTAAAAACTGTACAGCATTAGTTATATAAAAACATTGTACAAATAACATGTGTTGCATGTATATATTTATAAATTTTGTAAAAGAAAATAATTATAATAAATTATTAATAGAATTATTGTTTTTCATTATTTATTACTTATAATTTTATTCTGTTAATCACTTTAATAATAAGCTCTTGAAGATTTATCAACGCTGCAACCACTGTTATCACATTATCAATACTGTCTAATGTGCGATGGTGAATACCCGAATAAGGTTTGAGTATACTAAATTCCCTTATCCTTTAGATGACTTTTTCTATATGTATGCGAAGATTCTTTTAGTTTCTAATTCTTTTAGTTTCTAACTTCAACTTTGCTAAGTATTTTTGTCGCTCGATACACTAGGTGGACATATTAATATACATTTTTTCTTTTACAACATATGATCGATATGCTGGAATCCTCGATCCGCCATAACAGCACAGCCATCCGAAAGCTTCTGTAAATATTGACTTTTTTTCACTATTGCAGCATCGATTATTTTTCCACCAAAACCTTCCGATATAAATAAATTTATATGGTCATCGGGTGTTGCAGATATTAAATATTTTTAGATGTTACATTTTTTATATTTTGACCAAGTAAAACTTTGATGTATCAGATTGGTTGGTCTCTGAATTTCAATTTCAAGGTAAAATTTGCCACGAAATTCTCTTGGCAACTTCCTTCGAATTGATGCAATAGTAAGCCAGATTATTAATTTTTTTAAATGAAGTGCTAATACCGGTAAAGTCTGGCGAAATATGATACTGGCATTAGTTACACTGAGTCCAAAACTGTCACCTAAAAAGAGAAAATTTGTCGCTTAACTTTATCCTCGATAAAATTAAATAGATGTTGCGAACGGAAATATTTGTTTCTTTAATTAATAGATCTATAATGAAAAATCGATTAGCTGGAACTCCATTTTAGGTTTTTTTTTATCAAGAGCAAATGTCTTTCTAATATTTCTGTCAAAGAATATTTTTCTGCAACACCTCATCACTTGTTTCTTCTGAGGGTAAAAATTCCTCACACGCCTCGAGTGTATCGTCGAGGGATGTTTTTGTGACTCTCGTACTTGACGTACTAACAATATTAGCACTGATTTTCTTTGTTACGTAGAACACTGTGCATCTATATTGGCCTGCAATCAATTTCTTTACTTCGCGTCAATTCCTTTACTTTCAACTTTGTCGGTTTGAATCTAACTGCGATGTTGATTAATTTTATCTGTTTGCACTTTTTTATTCTTCAATAGATGTTACTGGCAGTTGAATTCCTTCCACTCCTGAAGGTCCAGGTTCTAACTCGAAATTAGAAGGCTTTGTAATAACTTTCTCGATTTCGGCTTCGTCAGTGACTTTGTTTGTAGCTTCGACTGTGATTTCAGCTTCACAGTTTTCTTCTATAGTTATATCTGTAGATTGCTACTAATTTTTGTAAATTGCTCCTAATTTTTGGAAGAGCTCCTTTTCTCAAGCGAACATTAGCACTTGGATCGAGTAAAATCCGAGTGTAGTTTTTCAAATCCTCCTGCAATTGTATTATAAAATTATTCATGTATAATTGGAATAACACGAATTTAAATACACTGTTACAAAAATGTTGTGAATTCACAATATATTATGAATTCGCAGTATACAGGGTGCGTCACCAAAATCCGGACAAATTTAAATTTAAATTTTCCGCTATATTGTGCCTCCGCCAAAGGTTGTTGGCATCCGAAAAAGCCTGATGCTTTTAGCAAACAGTCATATTCTCAAAATGGCCGCGATGTTGAAACCAAGTGTGGAGTATAATCGAAGAGCCATGATCATCGAAGGCTTTCACGCTGGGCGCTCAGCAACGGAAATAATTGGATTCTTTGGATACCCGGGATCAACCGTTTATGACGTTGTGGCAAAATATATAGCTTTAGAACAATCCAACAAAGGTTCCAGTATGCCAGCGAGGAAGAGTCACTCGAAAGAATGCACGCGAGGATCCCCGCAGTCGTTGAAAAAGCTCAAGCGCTGATTTCGGATGACTCAGGGCAAACGTTGCGAAAAAAGCATCGATTGTTGGTGTAAGCGAGCCAACAATGCGTCGAATTGCCGACGAGAAACTTCGATACAAATCATATACATTAAAGATACAAATACTCTCTGAGCAGGACAAGCCGAGTTGCTCGCCTCGGCTCCCATTCTGGCCTCCCAACAGCCTAGACTTAAATCCCTTGGATTACTAGGTATGTAACTTATGGTATATATGAAGCATAGTTGAAAGGGTCACAAACAAGTCTCGGCATCCCAATGTAACGTCATTAAGGACCGCTATTGAGGTAGCATTCGTCGGCATAGACGGCGCTACATTACAGCATGCGTGCGAACGCTTCAGACCGAAAATAGAGGCCGTCATTCAAGGTAATGGGGGATGTATTGAATAATTGTGCTCTATAGGGATCTCCCAAGTGCCATATAAAAGAATTTTTTGTAATATTTAATTTTTCAATAAAAACAATTTGTTTAAAAAAATTGTTCGATTTGTCCGGATTTTGGTAACGCATCCTGTATGTTATAGATTTACGAAATTTACATGCAGTAATTGTATTGTGAAATCACAAACATTTCTAACAGCACATATATATATATATATATATATATATATATATATATATATATAAATTATGCGTTTCGCGGGTTTCCTCCATGTCTAGATCCATTCTTGGAATGCCGACGTTTTGTGAACCTTGCAGTCCTCTTCATCAGGGCGAGGAGCAGCCTCTGTTCCTCTGGGCCGTTCCTTTTATAGTACGCTACTTGTGGAGTGGTGGGGGGGGGGGAAGAAGAGAATTGTAGATGGGGGGAAAGTAGGAGAAATCGATCAGTCTTCAATAACTGGAAGAATGATTTTCTATATTTTATTTATATTGTAGCCATTATCTCTATTTAGATGATTAGGGTGTTTTAATATCTTTATACTTTCTCGGAAAGTATGATATAATGTTGGCTACTGTGGTCGTTTTGTCAAACAGTATTTGATGTCCTGTTTCTGTATCTTCGATATTGTGTTCTGATAAAGTTGATTACATGATGTGTTTTAGCCTGACATTATGTTGGTGTTCTTTTATCCATAGGTTGACCATTTTCCCAGTTTCTCCAATGTATACTTGCCCGCAGGAACAAGATATTTTGTACACTCCTGTGGAGCTAAGTGGAGGCCTTAGATCTTCAGGGTTTCTTAAGATTTGTCCTATCCTTTTGGGTAGTTTAAAGATAGTTCGGATATTATATTTGTTTAACATCCTACCAATCCGATCTGTTGTTCGTTTGACATACGGCAGAATGGATAAGATCCTTTCGTCTGATTGTGTGTCAGAGACCGTTGTCTTGTTTGCATGGTTATTAATTGTTTCGATTATGTCTTTTTTGCCGTGTCCATTTCTCTGTAAGGCTAATTTTAAGTGATTGAGTTCCTTCTGTAGATGTTCTTTGTCAGAGATGATGAAAGCTCTATGTATAAATTGATTGTAGACTGTTTTTGTGCTGGGTGGTGGTCCGACTCGGCATGTAAGTATTTATCTGTGTATGTTGATTTTTTGTACACTTGATGGCCTAAGGTACCGTCAGCTTTCTTAGAGACAAGAACATCTAGGGGAGTTTTCCGTTTTCCTCTATGTCTATAGTGAAATGGATATTTGGATGTTGATGATTGAGAAAAATACGGAAATTTGGCTCTGCCGTGTCTCCATATCACGAATGTGTCGTGTACATAACGGAACCAAACTTTTGGTTTTTTGAGTGTTTATCTGAGGGCCTCTTTCTCAAAATGCTTCATAAAGATGTTGGCGATTGCAGGAGAAATAGGAGAGCCCATTGCGCTCCTGAAATTTGTTCGTAAAATTGGTTGTTATAGGAGAAGTAAGTGGTTGTTAAGCTCTATTAGCAGAGTGAGGTCGGAAGGGACTTCATGTGAGCGAATTTATTATGTTTAATGTGTCTTTTATTGGGACTTGTGTGAAAAATGATTCTACGTCGAAACTTACAAGCAAGTCTGTGGGACGTAGTCCCACTGAAAGACAGAAACAAAAATACATAAACCTTGTTCCTGGTAACCAATATTCTTTCCAAAGCCAAACCCCCTCCACCAAACATCACTAGAGAAATTGGCCCTCCAAGACCTGAACAGACATCATCGTGTTTCCAGCCGACAAAGGCAACACGACAGTAGTCATGAAAAGTAGTCAGAAAAAGATAAAGATCTTTTCTCGGACGAAGCATACAAAAAGTTTGACAAAGATCCAACTAATACAATCGCTCAGAACATCAAGATCCTGATGGAAAAAAGCAACATTGCCAGTAAAATCAAATCAACATTAAAATCTACAAATCCTCTCTCATCAAGACTATACGAACTACCAAGAATACACAAACTAAACATTCCCCTCAGATCAATTGTCAGTACCATACATTCCCCGACATAAAACTTATCCCGCTTTCTAGCACAAATACTAATCTCTTATTGGAAAATCCGAATCACACATAACTAACTCAATGGATTTCATACAAAAGATCCGACTACATCCCACAGACTTGCTTGTAAGTTTCGACGTAGAATCACTTTTCACACAAGTCCCAATAAAAGACACATTAAACATAATAAATTCGCTCATATGAAGTCTCCTCCGACCTCGCCCCGCTAATAGAGCTTAACAACTGCTTACTTCTCCTATAACAATAAATTTTATGAACAAATTTCAGGAGCGCAATGGGCTCTCTTATTTCTCCTGTAATCGCCAACATCTTCATGAAGCATTTTGAGAAAGAGGCTCTCAGATAAACACTCAAAAAACCAGAAGTTTGGTTCCGTTATGTACACGACACATTCGTGATATGGAGATGGCAGAGCCAAATTTCCGTATTTTTCTCAACTATCAACATCCAAATATCCATTTCACTACAGACATAGAGGAAAACGGAAAACTCCCCTTCCTAGATGTTCTTGTCTCTAAGAAAGCTGACGGTACCTTAGGCCATCAAGTGTACAAAAAACCAACATACACAGATAGATACCTACATGCCGAGTCGCACCACCACCCAGCACAAAAACAGTCTGCAATCAATTTATACATAGAGCTTTCATCATCTCTGACAAAGAACATCTACAGAAGGAACTCAATCACTTAAAATTAGCCTTACAGAGAAATGGACACGGCAAAAAAGACATAATCGAAACAATCAATAAATATGCAAACAAGATAACGGTTTCTGACATCAATCAGACGAAAGGATCTTATCCATTCTCCCGTATGTCAAACGAACAACACATCGGATTGGCAGGATGTTAAACAAATATAATATCCGAAATATCTTTAAACTTCCTAAAAGGATAGGACAAATCTTAAGAAATCCTGAAGATTTAATATCTTCACTCAGCTCCGCAGGAGTATACAAAATATCTTGTTCCTGCAAGTATACATTGGAGAATGGTCAATCTATGGATAAAAGAACACCAACATGATGTCAGGCTAAAAGACGTCATGCAATCAGCATTATCAGAACACAATATCGAAGATACAGAAACAGGACATCAAATACTGTTTGACAAAACGATCACAATAGCCAACATTATATCATATTTTCCAAGAAAGTATGGAGAAGCCATAGAGATACTAAAACATCCTAACAATCTAAATAGAAATAATAGTTACAATATAAATAAAATATAGAAAACCATTCTCCCAATTGTTGAAGACTGACCGATTTCCCCCACCTTCCCCCCCATCAACAATTCTCTTCTTCCCCCCCCCCACCACTCTACAAATAGCGTACTATAAAAGAAACGTTCCAGAGGAACAAGCTTATCATCAAGCTGCTCCTCGCCCTGATGAAAAGGACTGCAAGGTTCACGACCGTTGGTATTCCAAGAATGGATTTGGACACGGAGGAAACCTACGAAACGCATAATCTTTATATAGAAAGCCCCATGAAAGCTTCCATGGAAGCTCCAAGAATATATGAGTATATATATATATTAGATGTACAAATAAGTTTCCGCCGTTTTTTATCAAAAATTAAGCATTTATCATGAAAGAACGATACATAATGTTTTATTGATGTAAATCAAAATGTAAGTGCAAGTTCTTTTTGTGTTTGGCACGAATCTTCATTCAATAATGCTTTCAATTCCGCGTCTTCGTACACTTTCGGCTTTCTGCTACGTTCTTTGTCTTCGATGTCAAATTCACCGTTCTTAAAATTTTGAAACCTTTCACGACAACTTCTCTCACTTAAGGCAGCCTCACCATATGCTTCTACAAGCAATCGATGAGCCTCAGCTGCAGATTTGTTCAAATTAAAGAAGTAAATCAAAAATTCATGCAAATGACGCTTATTCGACACAAAACTCGGCATTTTCGCACAAAAAAATATATGATGCTGATACAAAATCGCTAGTATTTCAAAATTATGTTGTTGACAGATGTCCAACCTTACGATATAATGTTTTTCATCAGACAATTTTAACCATAGCTTGCTAGTGGCACCGTCTTTTGTCAAACGACGGAAACTTATTTGTTCACCTAATGTGTATATATATATATATATATATATATATGTGTGTGTGTGTGTGTGTGTGTGTGTGTATAATGCATACAGTAAACAATAACTTACATTAAAATGATCTTCACAACAGTATACATCGCTTCTTATAATTTCTATCCATTGTTTTTTCGCTTAGCCTTTTGGTACCGGTACGAAAATCTTTAGGTGCATTAATCGTCATATTTCCACACTTGGAAAAAATAAGATTTATGACGCTTTTTTCCGTATCTTTTTTCATTTGACATCTTGTGTTGTAAATTCGAACAGCTGACAGTAGTTTTGAGTTTAAACATAAATAAGCAATGATATAGCGGATGCGGCGATGGAATTGATTAACTACCGATTGCTAATAATGACGTCATAAGACATTTTCGTGCGAAAAAGTCCGATTCAAATGCGACAATTTTTATTTTGTTATTAAAATAATAAATATGTATGACATAATTTTTTATATATTTTTTTAAGAATACATTTGGCTTAAATTATTATTTAAAACAATTAAAAAAATACTGTTGAACCTAATTGTTTAAACTAGTCCGTTGTTTTCTTTGAACAATTTTTTTGTTATCAAATATATTATTGGTACTTTTTAGGTTTATACAATATAAACTGCTGCGTGTTTAAAAGTGATTAATAGAAAATATATTTTTTTTAATGATTGTGCGTAACAATAGATGTCTATTCTACAGAATGATTAATTTTATACATGCAGCGTAATTTATAAATTTGGAAAATACTAATAATTTATTTGGTAACAAATACATTTGCTCAAAAAAGAAAATAGATTGTTGGAATAAAACAATTAATTTAAAAATGAATAATGAATTATTACAATAAAATAATAAAATTACTCTATTTAAAAATAAAAATTATTTGATTTAAAAAGATCGTAACGTATTGTTACGGAATCATCTTTATTTCAAATGTATTCTCAGGGATGATAAGTAAACAACTCATAGACACCGAGCTGTTCCTATTCAATCACGCCTGAGGCCGACATTTCGTTCAGAACATGAGTATATCTCGCTCCTGTTCTAATCACACTATCTATCTCAGATGATACGCGACACTCGAAAAGTTGATTATCGCGCACATATTTCGCGTGCGAGAGTTCAGTTCGTTTCCTGATCCCGATTAATACGGATCATTTATCGATATTCGCGCTTATGTCGAATATTCAAAGCGAACTACAACAAAGTTGCGTATTAACGCTGTATTTTGTCCCTACAGGTAAACGGTATACGTCGATTGTAAGGGTACTCGGTGCGCGAAAATTACATGAGTCTCCGGCGAAATTTGCCGGTCTCATTGCTGCCCGTAATATGAATTCTTTCTAACGCTGCGAGAAAATATTTAACATCGTACCAAGTGCAAGTTGCATGCACGTCTAATGGAACGAATCAGTTCTCGGATTACGACCATCGCCTACCGCCCGCTTCGAACAAATCTTAATTCCGACTCAAAAAAATAAAGCTTATATTATTATAACAATGAGAGTCGACGTTATTACACGCCGCCTTGGTGAGCGCGAGCCTTCCATACAAGGTGATATCAGCGTCACAAACTTTTATTTTGGTGCTTCGAGTCGGATCGTTGCCAAGGAAAGTTATTGTTTTGCTTGACTCTTGAATTCCGAATCATGTCTTTTCCGTTGGAAATCATGTCGTCTCTCGACGAATTGATGAGTATACAAAAACAGCAGATGGGCTCCATATCTCACACACTTACTAATTTTAAGAAGCTGGGACAGGCCAAGATGACACGTGCCATAACGCGGCAACGCCTCGCAATCCTCAAGGAGACCTTTGCTAGATACCAAGAATTGGACTATAAAATTACGTTAGCTGCAGAGGAGAAATTGAAGGCAACCCATGCGTACTTGTGTCTGTGAAGTTAGCACGCGTTTTATTAATTTTAAAAAAACAACAATTATTCCAATGGCACTTTTCATTGTTTTACTGTTCCTGTAAAATGTTCCGCATTTTTAATACCAAAAAATCGAAAATAAAAAAAAGACGTGTTAACTTCATGTTCCAGCACGACACATCTTCCTCTAAAATATCAGAAGCCTTTGACTATTGTGACATTTGTTAACTGTTCCCGTTAATTTTAAATAAAAAACATTATTATATAAAGTTTCAGGTCAAAATTCCAACAATTAATAACATTTAAACAGCTTCGAATATTCTTAATCCACGAAAAAGTACAAAATTTTAATAATTGACGATAGTTCTAGCATCTTTAAAATCTCTAACGATAATTCTGGCTTGCTCAAGTTCTATGTGAAAAATTCATTACCAAAAGTTTTTCTTACAAACTCATTTATTAAACAATTTATCTCTTGCTACCAGCACGTCACTCGGTGGAAACGTGACATGCTGATAATTTTCGGCATTTTTGACGATAGTTCTGATTTGTTCTGCTTGAGATTTGTATGGAACAATCATTATCAAAAGTTGTTCTAGTTTGTAAACATTTTGTAACAATTTATCTCTTGCTATCAGCACGTCACTCGACGGAATACATATCGACATAACATTCAATATTATTTCAAAATAATAATAATAGTATTTCACTTTAATTTGAAATATTGTCCGCTCTAACATAAAATAAAAGAGGTGTAATTGTAATTTTTATATTAGCAACGTTTTGCTTTTTCTTAAAATCATCGTATTCGTAATATTTCCACATCGCGCGTATGTAATGCCCGTTATCAACATTACCGGATGAATTTATATAATTCGCAAACTAATACATATATTTAATTATTTAGTTTTATATTGTGAGAATAACCTCAAGATTGTGTACGCATATTTTGTCCCGCTTGATATATCGATCATCCGTAAAAATTGTTGTATCAATGAATATATGAGGACCATATTCGATATTTTTTGTAACGGAAGTCGAACATTTTCTATATTTTATTTTAATTGCTAATGTGCTATCAATAGCTCTCTGCATATGTTGTAACCCTTTATATAAAAGTATATCTACATTTACATTTAAGTATTATGTCTATTATGTCTCTTCTTTGTGAATAACCACAGGAGCATATGATGCTTGTTGTATAACTAGGCGTATCAGCAAACAAATAACTGATTAAATGTGCGACATTGCAATTTGTGTTTAAGCTGGAAATTGTACGAATGTATGTAGTCAAAGCGTTAAAGAATGGAAGATCTATTAAGATTTTTGCTCTTTCGTTATAATGATATCCTATTATTTTTCCATTTTGCAGAATTGACATGGCTAATTTAATCGTGCGATTATTTGAAGTCTTTACGGTATCTTCGTAACATTTTATGCTTGCAATGCCGCTTGCAAGTACATGAAGAATCGCATCAAATGCATAAGTTTGAGAAATCGTAATAATTTTTCCGTCAAGACTAACATTTTTGTATATATTACCATTTCGCACGAGTGGAATGTTTTGATCTCGCTAATGTGATATAATCTCATTCCGGACACTTATTCAAATATGAGTTTACGTCGTTCTTTCGCAGCAAAACAAATGTTCCAGTGACGATTTACAAATAAGACCTCGCCAGTTTTCACGAATATTACAGTCTATTTCTTGTGGATTTATCAGATCCTTTTTATTATCGATATTATCTATATCGTTGTTTATTATATTTTCTTTATTAATATTATGTGTGTAAGTCTCTTCTTCTATATGACAGTTTATTACATTTGGAAGAGAACAGTTCTGAATAGATTCTTCTGTTTGTGTTTACCGTCGAGGTAGTCCAGATGTTTGTATACAAATTTGTCGGCTCTCATTGGTAACTGATTTTTAAATATACGATTTTTGAGCTCTGAAAATTCCGCTTTAACGGAAGTAGAAGGCAATTTCTGTACCTGCTTGAAAATGTGATAACATTACATCCAAAGCACTAAATATGGCATAAGACGTTTTTATTTTAACTAAATTAGGAATATAGCAAGCATTTATTGCTGTTCAGTGAAATTAATTGCTACTTGTTGAGCCTTGTTGAATATGTCAGTATTCCATTCAACCCAGTCAGAAGCATTTTGAATATTCGCTTCTTCGAGATCATCTTATCTGTCTTATTGCAATCAAAACTTCCATTTGTTTCATTCAAAACTTCAGATGCTGGTACACTTTTTATTATTAAAAGTAATAAAAAAGCTCTGTATTTATAAACAAAAGGTAGTATAAAAGGAGAGCAAAGAGCCAATAACATATAAAAGAATTTTAATTTAAATAAGCAAAATTAATACAAAACAATTAAAATAAAATAAAACAAACGTTTCAACTCCAATCGAGTCATTTTCAATGCAATCTCACAATAATATAAACATCATTCTAAATTAAAAATTCGTACATAGTCTTACAATAGTCTTACAATTCCTTAATATAAAATTTTTTCTTTTTGTGTAATACGCTGCGAGTCATTTTTATCAAGAATTAAGAAAGTCATAAGAAAATTCTGGAAAAGTAACCGTAAACAAAAAGAATTAATATTAATCACATAAAAATTAGTAATACGATAATGTACCTTAGTAAATCTGAGTCCAATAATACACAACGAGAAAAAAATATAAAATGTAGTTCATTTCGTGGTACAATAAAATAGTCTTTTTATTTTATAAGTTATTATAATCAAATTCGCAAAGGTAACAAGCATCTGACTTACACGATGTCAAAAAACGAAATGTCAAGCAGAAAAACATTATCGAGAACAAAAACGGAAAAATGGGGGGAAAAGGAAAGAAGATGTTAGAAAGGAGAAAGAGAGTGTATAATGTCAGAATACTAATCCGGCAAAGACTCCGTGTCATTTTGTCTATTAATCCCATGAAGAACGGAATCTCATTTTTGATATATACTGTAAAACAACCTTTTCCGGCAGATTTTTTAATTTCCATTCACACCATCCACTTTGTCATAAAAGAAGTGTAATTTATGGAGTCGTAGATAAGATTTTTTGTTTGTGTCATCCGAAATTCCAACAAAATAATTTGATTGACGCTATTAAGATTTTTTTACAGAATGGGTATCCGTTACGTTTTATTTTTTCGACTATTCATAATAGAATCAAATATCATATTAATAAGATTAATAATTTGAATAAGAATAAGGATGACACTGAGAAGAAGTTTTTTATGATTCCATATGTTAATACGATATCCGAAAGATTTATACCTATTGTTAATATGTTTAATTGTAAATTGGCTTTTACTATTCCTAACACATTAAGAAGTTTCATAAGGAGAGGAAAGGATGATTTAGAACACGTTTAGAATCAAAATGTGGTCTACAGAATATCTTGCGAGGATTGTGATGCCAGTTACGTTAGCCAAACTAAAAGACAATTAAAGATCAGATTGCATGAACATGTTTCTGATATTAATATAAGTTCAAAATCTCCATCAGTGATTTCCAACCATCGTATTGAGGAGAATCATAACTTTAAATGGGATAAAGTGGAAATATTAGATGTAGAGCCTTCATATAATAAAAGGTTGATATCTGAAATGGTCCATATTAAAAAACAGAAGCATGGGATTAATAGACAAAATGACACGGAGTCTTTGCCGGATTAGTATTCTGACATTATACATTTCTCTTTCTCCTTTCTAACATCTTCTTTCCTTTTCCCCCCATTTTTCCGTTTTTCATTCTCGATAATGTTTTTCTGCTTGACATTTCGTTTTTTGACATCGTGTAAGTCAAATGTGCCTGTTACCTTTGCGAATTTGATTATAATAACTTATAAAATAAAAAGACTATTTTATTGTACCACGAAATGAACTACATTTTATATTTTTTTCTCGTTGTGCATTATTGGACTCAGATTTACTAAGGTACATTATCGTATTACTAATTTTTATGTGATTAATATTAATTCTTTTTGTTTACGGTTACTTTTCCAGAATTTTCTTATGACTTTCTTAATTCTTGATAAAAATGACTCGCAGCGTATTACACAGAAAGAAAAAATTTTATATTAAGGAATTGTAAGACTATTGTAAGACTATGTACGAATTTTTAATTTAGAACGATGTTTATATTATTGTAAGATTGCATTGAAAATGACTCGATTGGAGTTGAAACGTTTGTTTTATTTTATTTTAATTGTTTTGTATTAATTTTGCTTATTTAAATTAAAATTCTTTTATACGTTATTGGCTCTTTGCTCTTCTTTTATACTACCTTTTATTATGTTATTTAAAAATTGTAAATATAATTCTCTCAGACGGCAATTCTTCGCTATTTTCGTTAAGACCGATACATTCACTCAACGCTACAACTAAGATAGCTTCAAAAAATGAATGCAATTCTTCAAGTGAAGTCATTTTGTATGCTTGACATAGAGAACGTAAGTAAAATTTTTTAACGAGTAATCTCTTATCTTTTTGTTTCAGACAATTTCATTTCGATATCATGGATATAAAATTACTTACATCTAATCTAATATAACAAAATAGAAGTATGTCATTAAAATCATTTAAGATGTTAAAACATTTCTTCAAATAATGTCTTAGATCATTTTGCAAATATCTGCAAAACAGCAATTAAAATTGTCCAACTAAAATCGCAAATAACGCGAAGGTTCGTTTCCTATAGATATTATTTTTTGTAAAAAGTAAGCAATTTGCATTGATCCATTATGATCCACTGACACCATATGAAAAACTGGAATATTCATCATTATTTAGAAACATGCATTGATATAAAAAAACTGGCGATTCGTATTTGGAATTTCGTTTTAGGATACCTTCAATAGTATCGATTGTCCTGTTGGATCTTTCTCGCTCCTGCTACTACAAGGTGCATCCCAAAATTTTCCGAACTTTTTCAATAGGGATAGGTCGGGTGGCGCCATCCGTGTGTTCGATTGCGCGTTTGAAAGGTACATCCCTAGCTGACTTCCAGTAAAAATTTCATGACATTTGGTTCAGTGGAAACGAAGTTATGGCGTCTCAAGTGTCAGTATGTTGTATACATCGGTACGAGAATGAACTTCGAACAAGGAGCCAATATTAAGTTTTGTTTTAAACTTGGTAAAACATTTACCGAAACCCATAATTTGATGAAACAAGTTTATGGTGATAATTGTGTAGCCCGTGCCAGTGTTTATGAGTGGTATACGCGATTCAAGAACGGTCGTGAGGACATAAATGACGACGCACATACAGGTCGCCCAAAATCGACAATTAACGAAAATTCCATCGAAGTTGTGCGTAATTTCATCAAGCATGAGCCAAAATCTTCAGTGAGATACATGGAAATGGAATTGAACATCCCCAAATCAACGATTTATCGCATTTTGACCGAACATTTGGGCCTACAAAAAGTCTGTGCACGATTTGTTCCACACAAGTTGACTGACGACCAAAAAATGCATCGAATTCAACATTCAAAGGACATTATTAAGGAAGCAAAAAAGGACCAAAACTTCCTTTATAGCATTGTTACTGGTGACGAGACGTGGTGTTTTCAATACGATCCAGAAACCAAGCGTCAAAGCGCGGAATGGAAGGCGCGAAACGACCCAAAACCCAAAAAATCGCGTTTAGAGAAGTCAAAAGTGAAGACAATGCTCATTTGTTTTTATGATTCCAAGGGTATTGTGCACAAAGAATTCGTTCCAGCAGGCCAAACAGTTAATGCTGTATTCTATGTAAGCGTTTTGAAGCGTTTGGTGCACCGCATTCGTCGTATTCGGCCAGAATATCGCGAAGGAGGAAGTTGGCGCTTGTTACACGATAATGCGCCATCTCACCGTTCGACACTTGTCACTGATTTTTTGACTAAAAATCACATTTTAACAATCAACCATTCCCCGTATTCGCCTGATATGGCACCTTGTGACTTCTATCTATTCGGCAAAATGCATTTGTCCATGAAAGGAAAGCGGTATGTGGACGTAGAAGACATCCAAAGGGCTTGTACCACTATTCTGAAGGACGTGCCTTTGAACGACATAAAACACTCATTTGAAATGCTTTTAGATCGTGCCAAACGTTGTATTGAGTCCGACGGGGACTACTTTGAATAAACAATTTGAATTTGAAAAAAAAAGTAAACCGTTGTTGTTTTATTTCAAAAGTTCGGAAAATTTTGGGACGCACCTTGTATATAATATAATTTTATTCAATACTCCAATAGATACAAAAATATTCCAATTGTGTATTGCTCCACAATATTTGCCCTGTTTTGCGCTCTGTAAAAGATTTAGTGCCGAATTTGTATATAAAAATCCGTATCGTTCTATCAATGCTTGTTTTTTTGCTTTACGTAACACAGCAGAATTAGATATTATTGAGGGTTCGACATCACCAAAATCCTTAAGGGGATGCTGGAGCGAAGGTTGAAGTTAATCAAGGTCGATATTACAGGTTTTTATTTCCAACGTATAAGATGCTTATGCCCTCTGAGTTAATATGATTATGCAGGAAATTTGATCGATTAATTATCGATATTTTTATTCCGTTTCCTACATTACCATCTTAGCAGGGACATGTATTAGGGTCGGTTCCACAAACGTAAAATTTATTTTGGAAAATTTTCCAATTTTAGAATTGAGAAAAAATTAAACCGTAATTGAAGTTAATCTTATATTTATAGAATCGGATCTTAGAAATACAGTTGTATTATGTACACATGCAGTGTAGGCCATGTTCCAATATATATCACCAGTATTAAAAATCTATAATATACATAAAGTACAGTTTTTAACTTTAATAGCGATACGAAGCCGTAGTAGCACTTTTTCCTTACGTCCAATGTCATTTTAGGTAATAATAATATAATATCAATAAATGAATACGACATTGCACATACATAATGTAATTCATTTTCATGAATATCCATATATATATATATATATATTATATATATATATATATATATGATATAGGAGTACAAATTAGGTTTATTTTTTGTGTTTAAAAATGCATTTATTTCAAAACAAAATGAATGAACAGATTAATTAAAGTATTGTCCATCGCTGGCTACTACTTTTCCCCATCTCTCAATTTTCGAATTCTATCTCGAAAAAATGACTCGTCTTTGGAGGCGATCCAATTTTGGAGCCAATTTTCGATTTCTGCGAAAGAAGTGAATCGATGACTTGCCAATTCGTGCTGCATCCTTCGGAACAACCAATAATTAGAAGGAGCAATGTCCGGAGAATACGGCGGGTGTGATAAAACATCCCATTTGAGCGTTTCCAAATATTTTTTTACGACTTTAGCGACATGAGGCCGAGCGTTGTCATGAAGAAAAATAACTTTATCATGTCTTTGCTCGTATTCCGGCCGTTTTTCTCGCAATGCAGTTCAATGCGGCTCAAACGAATCAATTGTAGCCGATACCGATCTCCCGTATGGAATCGCCAGATTTCAGCAGTTCATAGTAAACAACACCCTTTTGGTCCCACCAGATACAGAGCATGATCTTCGAACCATGAATGTTCGGCTTTGGTGTTGATGTTGAGGTCGATGGCAACAATTGACCGGGCTTAGCGTAGTATTTTTTCTTCTTGGGATTGTCGTAGAATATCCACTTCTCATCTCCAGTTACAATCTGATGCAAAAAACCTTTTCTTTGTTGTCTTTGAATCAGCTGTTCGCAAGTGAAAAATCGCCTTTCAACGTCTCTCGGTTTCAATTCATAAGGCACCCCATTTCCTTGTTTTTGAATTATTCCCATGGCTCTCAATCGTGCAGAAACAGCTTGTTGAGTTACTCCCAATGATTCTGCAAGTTCCTCTTGTGTTTGACTCTGATCTTCTTCGAGTAATGCCTCTAATTCTTTGTCTTCGAATTTTTTTGGCTGTCCAGAGCGAGGCTTGTCTTCAATGCTGAAATCTCCATCCTTGAAACGTCGAAACCATGCCCTACATGATTTATCAGTTGGAGTGTCACCATAAACTTCGACAAGCATTCGATGAGCTTCAGCTACACTTTTCTTCCAATTAAAGCAAAAAATTAGAACCTCCCGCAAATGCTGCTTGGTTAACACAAAATTCGATATTTCAAACACAGTAAAAATCAAGGTTTTTGTATGAAACTCAAAGCGATATAAACTGAATATTATTAGCGGATGTCTAACCTCTCTGAAAACGCTAAAATCAGTTGTCACTATGAACCATTCACAACAGCCGGAGCCAGCTTTTGGAAAATTAACCAAACTAATTTCCCAATATATAATGAGTATATCATAAAATAAAAATTTATCAGAGAATTCGCAATTTGATTATCTTTTTAAGATGTTACGTCTGATCATCTGCGTTTGATTCTCGTTAGCTTTAATTTATGTTAGTTGTATGTATATTCTGATATTGAAAATATAAAAGCATATATCATTAATATCTGTATATTTAACCATAAAAAAACATATCTCTTTTTATTTTTTCAACGTAGAAAAAAGAAGATCAGTACACGTAACAAAAAGAGATGAAGTAGCTACACACATACGTGAATATGAATTAGAAATATATTTTATGTTTTGTAATGTGAGTACATCATAATGCACATAAAATATAATTCTATTATTCACTAATGTGTCTATATTATATCTGCATGAAAAGCTAAGTATGAACTAAGTATGATATAACTTCTATCTCTCTTTTATGGGCCTTCTACAATAAGCCATTACAAATCAGTTACAAATCAGAAGTCAGAAGCTAAAAATTGATCAATCACAGTCAATTTTTCTGACTTCTTATTTATGGCTGATTTATGGTTTATAATTATAAAAAGCTCATTAAACATAATAAAAAGAGATGAAATAGCTACATATGTATATGCAATGTATTTACGTACTGACAATACATGTTACATCCTAAGTTAAAATGGTATTGAGAATAAAGAAAAAAGTGCTATTACATTATACGTATATACATGTATTTCAAATACATGGTTACATCCGAAGATATATCTAAGTCAGAATGTATTTAGTAAAAATATATTTATTGTAACTTGCTGTTAGTCAACGTACACATTGACCTATAAGTGTATACATTTGCTAAAACATTTTGCTTTGAATATGATATACTTATATACATTTCATAAACGTACAGCATCGTACGAAAATTATGCATGTGACTATTGACTGTATAATGTATGTTATATATATGTATAACGTATATATTATATAGGGTGTCCAAAAAGACCCCGGATTTAGGAGCTGAACATAAAGGTGACTATAACTATAATCATAAAGGAATGTGAATTATACTTGTATCGGCATGCATAGTACGCCAAAATATAATATGTTGACCTATGATTCACGTTCTTTTCTATGATTAAATTACGGCCATTCTTCTGTTATGAGGCCATTACATAACGTTTTTAGAAAAAACGTTTCAGACAAAAGTTATAAGGTTTCAAAGAAGCTGTTTACTGATATTCAGTCTTTTTTTTTCTTCATTTTTTCTTTGTTTCCATCAAGTCAAGCAATCAGCTTTTGATTCCATCATGACAATGCTATTCACATTTCTTTAATTGCAGACGCAAAATTCTACAAGTTGATTCCGTAATTGTATTTCACCAAATTTGATAATCGAATGCCTCTGCCAGTAAATTAAAAATAGTCAGCCCATGATGAACGCCTCTGACATTTGTCTATAACTAGTCAAAGCACGATTAACACCTCTGACAGTAAATTAAAAATAGTCAGCCCACGATGAACGCCTCTGACATTGGATCTAATTAAACAAAGCGCAAATTATTGTTATAACTATATCACTTGTATGATAAATAAAAGTGATATTTTCACGAATGACATAAAGATGCTAACCTTTTCCATGCTGGCTTTATAGGATGCCTTCCAACAAGAAACACACATCACAATAAGCAATTTTGATCTTCTAGAGTGCCTTCCAACAAGAGACACAGTGTGACACGATGCATCATTACAATCTTGTTCGCCAATATAAGAATGAGATACTGTATTGTACTGAGTCGCTTGTTAGAAAGCATCCATAACCTTCTCTTACCAAAGGCACACAATATTCTGCTACATTTTTTTCTACTTTGTGGACACAAAACACTATATAAATATACACACACAAACACACATACATATATATGGTCGTGTGTAAAACACTACACTACACTGAATTGACAGTTCTGTTGCACGGCAACGATACTGTGAACGCGGGTCATACTGGTTACAGCTGATTGACTTGTATAACGCCGTGTTTTCTGACACATACAGCGTCACGCAAAACGATATATGTATGCATATATATATATATATATATATATATATATATATATATATATATATATACAGGCCATATTCGACGGAAAGATGTTTTTTTTTTCAATCATGGGAAACGTCGTTACTCGATCTAACATCTCTATCAAAAGTTACAGTGTTGCCAGATCTTTTCGTCGAATATGGCCAACCCTGTATATATATTAGGTGTTGGAATTAATTCGTAGCGTTTTTTAATGAAAGAATGTTATTTATTTCACATGAGCATTAAAAAATACATTAATGAAAGTACTTCCCATCACTTGTAAAACGCTACGAATTAATTCCAACACCTAATATATATATATATATATATATACCAGCTTGATCAAAAAGTTTCCGGAAGAGACCACCAGGTGATGCTCTGAGTCAGCTGATTTGAGTTCTTTTTTTTGGCTAGGTTGCCACATCTATCATTGACATTTCCATCAAATTTTATCGCCATAGCTTGACATTTGTAAAAATTACGCCGTCTTGAGTACATCTGCCTCTGCGCGTGTTTTCGATTTTTTACAGTTTTAAAAATGAAGTTGAATTTGCAACAACGAGTTTGCAACAACGATTACCATCCAACAGCCATCGAATTCACCCGATATGGCTCCCTGCGATTTTTTTCGATCGAATCAAAAAATCTGCGGGGAACGCGTTTTAACAGCCGAAAGGAGGTAATGGAAAAATCAAAGACGGCTCTGATGGCTATACCAATAATAGAGTTCCAGAAATGTTTCGAGAGCTGAATCAAGCGCTGGCATAAGTGCGTTGCAGTAGCTGGAGAGTACTTTGAAGGGAACAATATCACTTTTGATGAATAAACTTGTATTTTGAATTTTCTGAATGAATTCCGGAAACTTTTTGATCAAGCTAGTATATATAATATATATATATATATATATATATATATATACGCATACATACAAAAAATTTTTATTTTTCACTCTAAGAAAAAAGATAATCAATATCATGGTCACATTATCTTCTCCTTAGTGACTAATTAAGAAAAGACGTTCACCGTATCTAAATCTACGTTATTGTAAAAAGTCTTTATTATCTTTGGAGTTCTATTATTGATACATCATTTAAGTATTCTCCAGGTTTATTCCACTAAAAAAAAAAAATACAAATAGATGGCCAGATATATGACGCGGTAAACTAAAATTCTATATTACATTCTGTGGCGCA
Organism: Acromyrmex echinatior; assembly: GCF_024713525.1. Taxonomy (NCBI): domain Eukaryota; kingdom Metazoa; phylum Arthropoda; class Insecta; order Hymenoptera; family Formicidae; genus Acromyrmex; species Acromyrmex echinatior. The sequence continues at coordinate 2,958,757 of NC_141858.1, read as the reverse complement.
AAAATGTGATCAGTAGCCCTTTGAAACTGAATGTATCATAAAAATAATAAAGTAATATTTTAAAAATACATTACATTCAGTAAAATGCATTAAGTTATTATAATGTTCAATCACCATTATTAAGAAAATACAATATTATGTAGAAAGGAAAATATTTTATTTTATTTTATTTTATTTTCATGACAATTTGCTGGAAGGTATGGTCGCAGCTACTGTTCCTTATACTGAGACGTTCTTGAGATGCACGTCCGCGCGTGAGCGGTTCGGCCGTCAAGCGGTTGTGAAGGAAAAATAGGCAGCATTTCAGAAATTGGCCCGAAATACGCAACTAATTTCGAGCACATTGAAGTACACGTATATAATTTCTGTAATTTTATAAAAAATATATTTGGAATAACAGGTTTATTAATAACGTTATTTATTAAAAAAAAATTATGAAAAAAGGAAAAAACAGAATCGAACATAAGATCTTCAATATTCTGATCTTGCACCCAACGCCCGAGACCACGCTGAGTTCTTGCGGATCACCTCGATGAACACGGTACATATAGACGGCGCACGGAAAGTCTTAAACTATTGTATATCTCATCAATGTTTATGTTTTGAAATCATTTTTGCATTTGCATTTTTGCTACGTTAATCAGAAAGATATATGATTAATATAATTTAATAAAAAGAAAATGAAAGAATTTTAATTCACAAACACGGTTGCCAGCTCTCCGTTTTTTTTTGCTAGACTTCGGTTGCTTGGACTAATATTTAATACTCCAGCAGACGACAAAAATTGGAGATTTTCACATCTGCTGAAGTATTGAATATTAGTCCAAGAAACCGAAGTCTGTCAAAAAAAAAACGAAGAACTGGCAACCGTGTTCGTGATTTAAAATTCTTTCAATTTCTGTTATTTCGATAGAGCGAGACAGAGAAAAAACAAAAACGGATAGAAGCTCCGATTGTAATCGATGAGTCTCCGCGCGGACACGCCGAACTGGGTTCGTCTAGCAAAACAATGAGTCTGTCTCTGTCCTTCTCTCTGTGATCGCTTGTTTCTAGCGACCGAAAATATTTTCTCGACGATCTCGGCCGCTTGGCGTGTATCATAAGGAGGAAAAAGACATTCTAGATAATACATAATTTTTATTAAATTATATTAATCCTTTGCCCTACGATTTAAGTTACGATGGCGCGTGCCATAATTAACAGTCTGGAACATGTTGTTTATGTTTGGCCCGATAGACGTACCACGGCTCTCATCAATGATACTTATGTTTGGCCCGATTTCTTTACCACGAGTCTCACACGATATTATAAGTGAAAGAGTTAATCATCTACCTTTCTCATTAATATATAATAGCAAAAATGATTTCAAAGTGATAGTTAACGAGATATAGTTTACGATTTTCCGTGTATTTTATGTACCACGTTCATAAAGGCGGTCTGCAAAAACTCAACGTGGTCTCGGGCGTTAGGTTCGAGATCAGAATGTTGAGGATCCTATGTTCAATCCTGCTTTTTCCTTTTTTTCTTAATTTTTTTTTTTAACAAATAATGTTATTAATGAACATATTATTCCAAATATATTTTTATAAAATTATAGAAATTATATGTATACTTCAGTGTGCTCAGAACTAGTTACACATTTCGAGCCAATTTCTGAAGTGCTGCTTTTTCCTTTACAATCGCTCAACAGTCGACGGCTGAACCGCTGGATCGCCGCGGACGTGCATCTCAGGAGCGTCACAGTATAAGAAACATGCTGCTATCATACCTTCCAACATAAATATTATCATGACAACATTTTAGCATGAAAATTATCATAAAAATATTTTCCTTCCTACATAATTATTATTTTCTTAATAATAGTGATTGAACATTAATAAGTATACATTTTACTAAATATTATGTACTTTTAAAATATTTACTTTATTATTTTTATACATTACATTGATACATTCGGTTTTCTTTCAAAGAGCTACTGACCACGCTTATGTGCCACAAAATGTAATATCTTTTAATATAGAATACTGATATAGAATACTGATAATATCAATTTAAAACTAATAAGAGTCGATACAGAACGAGATACGCGTAATTTTAAACTGGAATGACTCAACTTCAATAACTCCGTGATGTCTTCTTTATTCAACATGTGAATAAAGAAGGCATGTTAAATAAAGAAGACATCACAGAAGACTAAGGAAAGTAAAGAATTAATAATTTGCTATAAGGTAAGGAGCATATTTCTTAGTGCAACGCTCCTGAGATACACATCCGCGCGCGATCCGGTGCAGCTTAGCCGTCGAGCATTGAGCGGCGGCGGCGGGGGGAAAGAAGGCGATGCTTCAAAAGTCGACCCAAAATTTAACATGTATTCCAATAACTATAGGAAGAATATCGAATCACTTTAATAGATAAATAAAAAATTATTTGTATATTGCATATAAAGGCACATATAAAGGCTTTTTGATTTGTTAATTATAAAATTATATTGACATCATCCTTATAATTATATTAATCGCACTTTTGCGATTTGATTGATTATCAGAATTTTCATTCGGATGATAATTATAAAAAAAACATTTCACAGAAAGTACTGATCGACGTAACATTATTACAGAAATTGATTTTTTTTGGATTTTTTCTAAAGGTAAATTAAAACTTTTAGAAATACACATATAATTTCAATAAAAATATATTTAGCCTGTAATATATGTTTGTTAACAATGTCACTTATTTAAAAAAAAAATTATGAAAAAAAAAGGAATTGATCATGAGATCTCTAACATTCAAATCTCGCATCTTACGCGTGAGACCACGTCGAGATCTTGCAAATCATTTCTATGAACGTGGTATATATCGCTCATGGAAAATCATAGAAATATCAATATCTCGTAAATTATCACGTTTTGAAATTATTTTTGCTATTATACATAAATTGGAGGGATATAGGATTAGCATAATTTATTAAAACTTATGTATTATCTATAATGTTCCTTCTACTCTTAATTATACACATTGAGCGGCCGAAATTTTCCAGAAAGCATTTTCGGTCGCTAGAAACAAGCGACCGTAGAGTGATGGGAGGGGGAGGGGAGAGGAGAGGAGGGGGGGAGAGAGAGAGAGAGAGAGAGAGAGAGAGAGAGAGAGAGAGACTTTGAAGGATAGACTCGCTGTTTCGTTTGACAAGCCCAGCTCGGCGTGCGGAGTCTCACCGATTACAATCGGAGTTTCTATCCTTTTTTGTTTTTGTTCTGTCTTACTCTGTCGTACTTCTGTTTCAATAATTCGTTCTGCAATTCAAGAATATGATTTCTATCAATTCTGGCATCATCGCCGATGCAGCAAGAACGCATGATTCCTTTTCTAAACAACGATCCTGATATATATTTTTATATATATAAAAATATATTATTATTATATCAATAATATATTGCTGATTTATACAATGATTCAATCCATTTCTGTAATTAAATAGCGGTACTTCGCTTGTGCGCGATAAGAGGAATGGCGCTTTTTACTAAGTCGACATTTCGACATCCGAGTCGAATAAAAAATGTGCTATATACAATAATTTCAGACTTTGCACGTTTAAAATATGTAGTTGGCGATTTACAGAAAATCTCAGAGAATAATACTATATTTGCAGAAACGAGCTATGAACTTTAATATAAAAGCAATGAGTATTCGAAAATTCCATTTGTATGCTACATCTGCTACGAGATTGCTGCTTATCGTTTCGACATCCCAGTCATGTCAAAAATGTGCTATATACAATAATTTCAGACCTTGCATAAGTAGCTGGCGATATACAGAAAACCTCAAAGAACAATATTATGCTTGCAGAAATGAGTTATGAGTTTTAGTATAAGAGCAAAGAGTATTCAAAAAATTTCATTTATATGCTACGTCTGCTATGAGATTGCCGCTTGTCGTTTCGACATTCGAATCGAGTAAAAAATGTGCTGTATACAATAATTTCAGACCTTGCACAAGTAGCTGACGATTTACAGAAAACCTCAAAGAACAATACTATGTTTGCAGAAATGAGTTACGAGCTTTAGTATAAGAGCAATGAGTATTCGAAAATTTCATTTATATGCTACGTCTGCTACGAGATCGCTGCTTGTCGTTCCGACATACGAGCAGAATGGAAGCTCAACCGAAACACACATTGCGTTTCGAGTAATCTTGATATATGCATGTGTAAATAATTCAGTAAATAAAATTTAGACATGTGTTGTATATATGTACACATACACACACGCGCGCGCGCGCGCGCGTGCACGCATACATATACATATACATATACATATATATATATATATATACATATAATATATACATATATATATGTATATATATATATATGTGTGTTATTTAATATATATGCATCAATAATTTACTAAATAAAATATATGTAAAAGACAGAACAGTGTAATTAAAATAATTATTTTCATTTGTATTCATATGTAAATATTATATTATAATATAGTATGTTTCTTGTTTAGGAAGAAATTATTTTAACAAAATTGAAATAACTAATATCATATTTATTTTATTATTTTTCCTTTCAAAAGAAAAAACTTTGACCAGGGCACGTTTATTGATATGGGCCTGAGTAGGTCGATAATTCGGATCATTTCAGCGACGCACTTTTCATGACAGCGCCGCTGTCGGAATATCGCGGAACTAAAATACTGGTTAGTTTCATGGCTTCACGTCAATTTCACTCGTAATATACAAACGAAATTTTTGTATACGCTTTTCTCTTATACTAAAACTCCTATCGCGTTTCTAAAAGCATAGGATTGTTCGTTTTCCGCAATTCGCCAACTACTTTTTATGAACGTACAAGATCTGAAACTCTTATATGCAACACATATTGTGATGTGTTGACTACAGAAGTCGATAACAAAACTGTAAGTCTTTAATTTTCTTTCGTTTTTCGTATTCAAATGTAGCTGGCGTATTGCGTTGTTGTCGATACTTTAATTGTGGAGAAGGATTTTTCAATCCATAAACACAGTTACGAGAAAAGCGTTTTTAATATTTAATGATAAAACAGGACACTCCAGCATCCCCTTAAGACGTTTAGCTTTTTGTCAACGAAATGTTACAGCATCTAGTTTTTTATCAATTAAAATACTAATAACAATTTTTATTTACTTTTCAACAGCCATTTTTTCTAGAAATGATTTTCTTCTAATATATTATTTCTAATATGTACTACAAAATGTATCTTTACATCCACGTTATAGCGCGGTCAGAACATAATTGTATCTTTTATAATAGCTTTGGATTCTTTGCAAATTCCATGTATACTAATATAATATTTTGCGGGATATAATATTTTGCGGACTAGATTGATGGACATCGTGCTTTTTAAATATTATTGTACAATTAAATTTTTGTTGTTGCCATGCTTTTTCGGCAATAATATCAGTCCAATCGGTTCGAAGCATCTATCTTCTTCCGTATAATTTTCGTATAGGCATCATTGTTTTCCCTTGTTCACTTGATATAATTATATCAAATTTCTTGGAAAGTGCATTAGCTGATTACTGATAGTCTCTGAATTACGCTAGAATATGATATGTTATAAGATAATTCTGTACTTCCTGCGACAATGTTGAAAGTCTTCAAAATTTTATTTTGGAAGCCGTTTCTATTTTCATTAATTATGACGTATATATTTTTTGCTATTATATCGTTTTTGAATTCTTTCATTCTTCCTGAAATGATATATTTTCACTGATGGCGAATAAGATCTGTAATTATTTTGTACTGTCTGAAAGTTTGCATAGAGTAAAATTTCCAATAATTTCTGTTTATCGTATATCTTGCAGCAGATGAAACATGTAATAACACTAAAAGCAGTAAAGTAAAATAGAAACATATTTTAAGTAAATAAATAGTAATAAGGCTCTATAAATATAAAACAATGTGGTGCAAAAGAAGGGCAGGGAACCAGTAATGTAGCAAAGAACTTTAATTTAAATTAATATTAAAAATTCATATAAACAATTACAATTGACAAAAACAAACGTTTTGACTCCAATCGAGTCATTTTCAATGTAGTCATAATATTTAAACATCGTTATAAACCAAAAATATATACATGATATTATCATTGTAATTTTTAATCCTGTATTCTTCATTCCGTGTAGTACGCTGCGAGTCATTTTTATCAAAAATCAAAATAGTTATAAAAAAATTCTTATCAGTAATATCAGTAAATGTGTTGAGAGTCCATTAATAAAAAGAGAGAAAAAAACGCAGGTAAATGATAGTCCATATCGTGCAATATATTGGTTTTTTTTTTAATTATTTTAAGCAAATTTGCAAAAGTAACGAACATCTAACTTTCACGATGTCAGATAACGAAATGACTGTAATTTCGTCTGACATGATCAGAGGAGACAGAGTACGCTCTACCCCCCGAGTTCTCGTCGGTGCAGGTGGTAGTGCGAAAGAAACCGGTCGATCATTATCGAGAACGCTCGATGCAGGTAGAGCACGCTCTACCCCGGGTCGCGTTGCGGATCGATCTAGGCTGCGGAGCTGGTGGTAAAGAGCGGAATCGGAGATGATCGAGAAAAGTGGCGGAAAAAAAAAAGAAGCCTCGTGCTAAAAGCACGGCTTTTATACTGGATTGTTACCCGCTCGTATTGTTACGGCGTCGCTCGGTGATTTACGATACGAGTGGAAGATATACGGCTGTCTGCGGTCGCTCTCGGTTTTTTGCCGAATGGCCGTAATCTGTGAATTACGCTTTGAGATTTAAAATATTGTCGAGCGCTTTCATCGCTCGCAAGTGACCAGGAGTCATTGCGGCGGCATCCGGCAGGATGTTAATGTCGGATAGAATGCGATTTCTTTGGGGATGCATTGTTATATCATCCCCTTTCTCAAACAGTGCCAATTAGAGGCACTTCTTTACGCTTAATAGAGCGGCCCCATTCCCATAAAAGCGTATGTGCCATCGGCTTCCTCCGACCATGTTTTATACTGTCGCGCGATGTAGGCGGCGTAATGTGAGACGTCCACATCCGTGTGTCTCGGTTCGACCTCGATCATGATCAGAGGGGTTGGTAGAGGCCCTTCCGGTCTGGCCTGTTGTAGTGTGGATGGCTTCGGTCCTGCTGACCAGTGGTGGTAGAGGCGGCGGGGATTGCGTGAGCCAGGATATTTTCGCCTATCTCTGCGGCTGGTTGGTCTAGCGCGACCCTTGGCCTTGCTGGTGCTCCCATTCCGGGGTTTTCTGGATCGTATTCCTCGAGGAATTCATACAACGCTCATAGAATGTCGTCCGCTTCCTGTGCTGGTTCCATGTCGACTGTCGAGTTCATTAATTTTTTGTCATCATCGCTGTCGTTTTCGCTATTGTTATTGCTGTCTTCGTCATCCGAGAATCGGTCGTTGTTTTGGTGTCGTCGATTTCGTTATTTGGTGGGGCGGGTTTTAAATCCTTTATGTGCACGTGTCGATGCCATCGATCGTTACGGTTTCGCAGATCGAATATAACAGAGTACACCACGCGCCGCACCTCGGGTGGACCTTTAAATTTCGGTGCGAATTTGGCGTTAAATGTCGCGTTTTTATTCGACAACGGATGCTCTTTTTTATATACCGGGTCGCCGATTTTCGGTTTCCACTGTCTTTGTCTCAGGTCGTATTTTTACTGCCTCTGGAAGGCTAGATTTATTCGCACAAGCTCCTACGCTTCCTCGAGGTGACGGCGGGTGGTATGGGGCGGAGGCGCGGTGTTTTGTCGCACGTTGTTTGCATTCACAGGCGACAGCAGTTTGCATCTGAGATTTAGGTACGCTGGCGTATATTCAATAGCGTCGTATCGTGCCGAGTTAAAGGCGAATTGGAACTCTGGTATACGCTCGTCCCAATTCTTGTGGTTACGCTCCACTGCGCGATCATTGTTTTGATTGTTTGGTTCATGTGCTCGATCAGATTGCATTGAGGCGCATATGCTGGCGTATACATATGACGTGTGGCTATTAAATAACGAGACTGATGCTGTAAAACATTTTATTTTGATTTCATACATATTTACTTATTATCACCTTCAATATACACCCCTCCTCTATCCCTACAACGCTCCATGCGAATCTTCCATTGTTTGAAACAGTGCTGAAAGTCTTCTTCTGTCAGCTCCTTCAGGACGCGTGCCGCTTTCTCTTTCACAGCTTCAACGGACTCAAATCTTGTTCCTTTTAATGCAGATTTCACCTTAGGAAACAGATAGAAGTCGCACGGTGCAAGATCCGGCGAATAAGGCATTCAAAGTGTCAGTACAAAGATTTTTGCGAGCTTCTTGTTGTTCAAACGTAAAAATTTTAGGTACCATTTTGGTACACACTTTTTTCATATTAAAATTGTATTATATTTCATATTATTATGTAAAATTTGCCGTACACAAATTTTCTTTGTCAATTCCTACAGTTTCACCAATCGCACGAATACTTAATCGACGGTCGGATCAAATCAGATTACCGATTGTTTCGATATTGTCATCCGTTTTTGACGTGGAAGGGCGACACTGGCGTGAATCATCTTCAACGTCTTCTCGGCCGTTTTGGAAACGCTTAAACCACTCAAAAACACGTGCACGCGATAAACATTCATGGCCATACACTTCTTTCAATAAATTATAAGTTTCAGTAGCGGTTTTTCCAAGTTTCACGTGAAATTTCACAACAATTCGTTGCTCTATTGTTACACTTATCATTTTTCCGGCGAAACAAAAAAACAACTCTAATGCGAAAGAAGGCTACGGCTATACGGATTTGTTTACAGAAGCAAGAGATACTGCATTCGAAAGAGAAGGCTTCACGCTAAACAGCCGTCGGTCGCTGGCGTTTGGCGCATGCGTACTTCTTTTGTAGCAGCGTCAGTCTCGTTATTTAATAGCCACACCTCGTATGTCTAATCTCGTATGATTTTAGCAACTTTGTTAGTTGTAGCGATTTGAATTGCGTTTCGTTGTCGGAAATTATTGTCTCTGGGCATCCGTGACGGAGAATTATGTTTTCCGTAATGGCTTGCGTCACGGTGGGGGCGGTGATGCGGCATAGTGGCTGTAGTTTCATCCACGAGAATCAGTCCTGCATGTTAAGCAACCAGAAGTTACTTTCTTTTGTAGGGGAGGGGCCCTATCAGATCTACGGTTACCTGTTACCACGGCTAGTGCGTGACTGTCGCGTAGAGCATGCTTGCCGGTTCTGCTTGCAACTCCTTATGTCGCAGGCACTTCGCACGTATCATGTTATGTCGCGGGTCATTCCAGGTCAATAATAAACTGCCAGGGTTCAGGACAGGATCTTCGCTATTCCTAGATGCCCGGCCGTTGCCTCATTGTGGTTTTCGCTCATAATTTCTGCGGTTCTTCGGAGCACTGACGTTCCAGTGGCGTTTCCTCGAAATTGAGGTCATGCAAGACATGCCGGTAGAACATGTCTTGCTCCCGGTGATTTCGAAGTCTGGGTACTGGCTCAGGTTTTCGTGTATCGTTTTGAACAATTTACGATACCACGCACATCACGGGGTCTCGCTTGCGGTGGCGATGACGGATTGACGGGACAGGGCATCGGTTACGCGATTCAGGGTTTTATGATACTTAATTTCCAGGTCGTACTGCTGGAGCTCGAATACCCAACAACCGAGCTGGCCAGTGGGGGATTCTAATCTTTGTAGCCATCTTAGAGACTGGTGGTCGGTGATCACTGTGAAAGGATACTCTTCCAAGTAGTCCTTCATTCGTCGTATCCCCCATACGACGGCGAGGCATTTGAGCTCTGTGGCACTGTAATTGCGTTCGACCGGATTTAGTGTTTGACTTGCATAAGCGATCTCGCGCTCCCCCTCCCGAAAGTTTTGTGTCAAGACGGCTCCTAATTCAGTGTTACTCGCGTTAATTTGTAGGAAATATCATTTTGTGAAATTGGGGCATGCGAGAACCGGGGCGATCATGAACATGGTTTTCAACTGATTGTACGCGGTTTCCTCTTCCGGCCCCCTTCCAACGGGCGTTCTTACGCGTTAAGAGGGTGAGAGGGGCATTAACGCGGTGAGAGGGATGGCCACGGTAGCAAAGTCCTGGATAAATCGACGATACCACGGAGCGACATCCAGGAATTGTTGAATCTGTTTCACGATTCGTGGCACTGGCCAGTCGACTATTGCTCTTACTTTTTCCGGGTCGATTCGTATTCCCTCGCGATCTACGATGTGTCCGAGATTTGAGCTGGTCTACACAGAATTTATAATACTTTTCTGAGTTGATTTTCAAATTCGCGTCTTAGAGCATGTCTAGTGCTCGTTAAACGTACCGTTAATAATAATGATGTCATCTAGGTACACGAATATTTGCGGCTCTAACTCCGGTCCTAGCACATTATCTAATAATCTCTGGAAGGTCGTGGATGCCTAATGCAAGCTGAACGGCATGACTGTGAACTGATACAAACCTTTCTCGGTATTGTAAAGGCAGTAATTAGGGCTTGCTATTAGGCGTTAGCGGTACCTGCCAGTACCCACTCTTCAAGTCGAGAGTCGTCAAGTATCACGCCCTCCGCAGTTTATCTAAGATCGCGGTTATCTGCGGCAGGAGGTAGGCATCGGATTCGGTGACTTCGTTGACCTTGATATCAATGTAGAATCGATTTTTCCCGTTTTTCTTCTTGACAACTACGATCGGAGAGCTCCACGGACTCGTAGCTGGTTCGATTATTCCGCGCAACAGTGTTTTCGACTTCGTCGTCGATAACTGCCTCCATGGCCGGATTTCGAGGGCGGTACTGTTGTTTAATTGGTCCGGTTTAACGCGAATGTTGTGAGAGACGGATGGGGCCTTGCACGATATCGAACCGTGGCAATTCGGCTGCGAGGAATTTCTGCAAGTCGCGGCGCTCGTCTCGTCCCCCTGTCGAGCTCCTCCCCTCCCCGTCACTGCGGCGGTCACGATGTGTTGCCGGCAGTTCAGGAGCTCGGGGGGGGGGGGGGTGGATTATGAATCCGAGCTTCGCACATAGGTCAACGCCAACAAGAGCTTTTTAATGTCGGCATTATGTGGTGCCAAATTTCGCAGTCGGCGCACATGACCGAGCAGGCTAATGCGACCAGGCAGCGAGATGGTCTGGCCGTCGGCGAGCTGCACTTCCCCTACCTTGTCGGTGGCTGAGAATTGTAGTCGTCCGAGTTGCGTGCGGTATCTTTATTTATGAAGGAAACCTCGGATTCGGTACCTAACAGGGCTTCCATGATTATTGTTCGGATACGGATATTTATTTATGTGCGGCCGTGAATCTTATTCCGTGGATTTGGCGGCTGGTGCCCCTTCGGTCGATGATCCGTTTTCTGACGACGGGTAGCAGTTCTTTGTTAAGACGCCGCATTGCGAGTAGAATTTTTTTGGCGGGCACCTGCAAAAAAAATCGAATCGGATATGCTCGTTGCTTACACCGCCAGCAACATTCATTGCGACTATAAACAGCGGCAGTCGTCGGTGTGTCTCGCGCGGTTTTCCTCGTTCTTCCCTCACCTTTCGCTTCGACTTTTTCGAGGCCTGAGAGGCCACTCGCACGTGGCGGCTTCGCGGCTCAACTCTCGGACCGAGCGCACATCGAATCGTCAGATACGCCATTGATAAGAGAAGTGATATAGATACTCTAATTGTCGCAACTCTGTTATTATCCCGCGCGGAGCATCAGGGCTATTAACGCGGTGGAGTATTTAAAAAAATGTTTCCTCCGGTTTTTGTTTTTGGGCATGCACGTCTTCGAGCAGTTGGAAATCATCCGCGTGCGGCAGGAAAGCTTTGAAACTCTCGATAAAATCGTCCCAGTTTTCCCATTGACGACGATTTACCCGGCACCATGTGTCGCTTTAGTAGTAACGGTAAAATTGTTCGTCGGTGAGCTCGGAATCGTCCTTGAGTCCATGTGTTCTAAGAATGTTTACGGACTTTTTCCCTCGAACTGGAAATCCCACTTCCGCATTTGATTTATGATTTTAGCAGGCCGATACTCGAGACTGGGTGGGGCGATCGGATTCGCGAAAGGATTCACGCTAAGATTCGCGACGGATGCGTCAGAGGCACATCAATCTCGCGGAGGCGGTGGCAGTGCTCGAGCTTGAAAGTTACCTGGATTCTCTTGAATGCACTCAGTCGGCTTCGCAACTCATTTAACGTGCCTTCGGTATTCAATTCATGGATCTCCATCTCGGTAATGATCGAGGGTTTACTTAGCGTATAAGTGCATGATCTTGGTACATTGGACATCTCTCCCTTCCGGGCAAGTATTCGGGCGCCATGATTCGGGTAATCTGACTTTATGCGCGAACTAGCTCGTCGGAGTCAGGTGGCAGTCGGGCGCAGTAAAGAGTTTAGACGAAGAGAGAAGATAAATATAAATCGGCTCGGCTGGTTACAAAAGAATATGTTATTAACCGTACAGTATTTTATGGTATAGGTGTAGATACGTGCGCGCGCGTGTGTGTGTGTGTGTATGTGTGTGAGTATGCGTGCGTATGAGTGTGTGTATGTGTGCGAGTATGCGTGCATATGAGTGTGTGTATGTGTGTGAGTATGCGTGTGTGTGTGTGTGTGTGTGTGTGTATGTGTGAGCGAGTATGTAGGCTCGCGCGCTCGCTGTACGTGTCGGAGTAGCGCGGCGCTGAACGTGGACAGAGCGGGGCGCGAAAGGCGCACCGATTCGCATATTCGCAGTCGCAGGTATAAGTCAGCAATGGCGTGTTGCGAACGCGGACGCGGCGCGCAGGGCGTATGTTTGCGAGGCGTGTGATGCGAGTAGGTTCGGCCTGTTGGCGGCCGAGAACGCTCGGCAGAGGCTGAGAACACTCGACCCGTGGTCTAGTGTTCTAGGCCGGTGGGGATGTAGCGATGGCTGTAATCGACTGTGGAAAACAGTTTCGACGGAGATACGGGAGTACGCTCTACTCCCAGGTTCTTGTCGATGCAGGCGGTATCGAGTATGAAGGAAATCAATTATTAAAACGCTCGATGGAGGTAGAGCACGCTCTGCCCCGGGTTGCGGATCGGTTTAGGCTGCGGAGTGATAAAGAATGGAATCGGAGCTAGTCGAGGAAAGCGGCGGAAAAAAAGAAAAAATTTCGTGCTAAAAGCACGACTTTTATATTGGATTGTTGCTCCCGCTCATATTATTATCGTCGATGTCGCTCAGCAATTTCCGCCGATTTACGATACGAGCGAAAGACGTATGGTTTGGTTGGAACGTCTGCGGTCGCTCTCGATTTCTTTCCGAACGGCCGTAACCTGTGAATTATGTTTTGAGATTTAAAATATTGTCGAGCGCACCGCGCTCTCATCGCTCGCAAATGACCAAGGGTCATTGCGGCAGCATTCGGCAGCATTCAGCAAAATGTTGGTATCGGATTTCAACCACAATGTGTGGTTTCTTTGAGGGTGCATTGTTACAAGTTGATTTGTATAAATATAAAATTTTTCGGATAATTCTTATAAACGCGAATGTTAATATATGATACAATAAATGTTAATATATGATACAATAAATGTATCACATAATTTCATTATATGATAAAAAAATACATAAATTATGGGTTATGTACTTACATCTTTATAATTTTGCCAAATAAAATCCGTTCGTATATAATGATAATTATTGCGACTTGTGACTTTCTAATTATCCAGTTTTCTAATAAGTGAAATACTAATAAAACGCTAGAACTTCCTATCAAAGCCAATGTACTCATGCACAATGATGCCAAACAGAAGATTGTTCTCAAAGAATGGTGGAAGAACACGAAAACTAAAGATACAAACAACGCTGAGCACATGTGTCGATATCAACGATTTCAATATTGAATGAATAAATGACAAAACGTTATGTATTCTAGAAGGTTTTGTCCAAATCGGAACAAATAGTCGACGCAATTATTCCTCTATAAGATTACATAGAAATGCAAACAGAAAAATTCATTGAAAACTTGAAGTGTGCCCGACGAATACAAAAATTTGTAATCGAACTAAATTTTCACATAAAAAGAACGTAATGATTTATTCATCCAAAATTTTTGATTTCCAAAAAATATTTATTCACAAAAAAATTATTTAACAAGTAATGATATTCATTCAAACAATACAATAAAAAAAGAAAATTCCAATTAGCGATCATTATTCCGTAATTATAACTGGCACTTCGATCATTTTAAGTAAAAAATAAAAAATTAATTTTATTTATTTTTGTCGTCATATTCAGATATTATGAGGGAAACTTAAAAATTTTGAAAAATATTGTAGAAAGCAATATATTATTTATTTGAATAAGAATTATTAATATTATTAACAAGTCAAAACTATCGTAAAAACTGTTCAAAGTTATCAGCATGTCACATTTCCATCGAGTAACGTGCTGGTAGCAAGAGATAAATTGTTTAATAAATGAGTTTGTAAGAAAAACTTTTGGTAATGAATTTTTCACATAGAACTTGAGCAAGTCAGAATTATCGTTAGAGATGTTAAAGATGCTAGAACTATCGTCAAACTTATTAAAATTTGTCACAATACTTTTTCGTGGATTAAGAATATTCGAAGAATATTCTGTTTAAATGTTATTAATTGTTGGAATTTTGGTCTGAAACTTTATATAATGTTTTTTGCTTAAAATTAACGGGAACAGTTAACAAATGTCATAATAGTCAAAGGCTTTAGAGGAAGATGTGCCGTGCTGGAACGTGAAGTTAACACGGCTTTTTTTTATTTTCGATTTTTTGGTATTAAAAATGCGGACATTTTTTGATTTTTACAAGAATAATAGAACAATGAAAAGTGCCATTGGAACAATCATTGTTTTTTAAAAATTAATAAAACGTCATGCTAACTTCACAGACACTGTGTACTTCATTCAGAACTACTTCTTGACGTGTGAGGACTATTACCACAAAGCTGCTGACTACATGACTGAGGTACTGGATTGTCACGAAGTCTGCGAACCCCTCCGTTCAATCCGTTCTTTATAAGTGCGTACCATGCACGCGTGAACACGCCGACATGCCCGTCAAACTTATGGACGACCTTCCGACTGCGAGAGTCAATCGCACCGCTTGCGCATTTGTCCATATCGGCGCAGGTCCGATCGCTGTCCGAATGATTCCCGGTCGAGGGCATAAATCGCAAAAGGCCTATATCGCTTTATTTGAATGCCTCACGATCAAAGCTATATTTAGAGTAGGTATAATCGCTTGTCAGCGATTATACCTCTCCTACCTTTACAGCAGCGTATCACCGATTTGTCTCTCCGAGGACTACCGATATTCATGTATTCCGATAACGGAACCACGTTTCATGGCGCCGATCGTGAATTGTCCAATGCACATGCAAAAGCAATTCACGATCTTAATTTCCACAACCAACTCGCTACCGACGGAACTGTATGGCACTTTCTACCCGCTGTATCGCATTTCGGCGATCTGTGGAAGGCCAAAGTTAAAAGTGAAAGCATCATTTAAAATGTATCCTGCCTCCACACGCTAACTTTTGAAGAGATGTTTACGCTTCTCTGTCGAATCGAGACGTGCCTTAATTCGCACCCGATCGCTCCCGTTTCCGATAATCTCGACGATTATCTCGCTCTAACTCCCGATCATTTTTTGATCGGAACCTCTCTTATCGCTTCCGCCGAACCAAGCATGCTTAACTTAAATGAAAATAAACTTTCGCGCTGGCAAATAGTTCAACACGTATTCGAAGGTTTTTGGAAGTCTTGATCTGGTGATTACTTACATACTCTATCTTTCAACAAAATTGCGCATTATCTAGCGACTGGCCACAATCGACCAAATCATTCTCGTGCGTAACCCATCGAGCCAATGGGAACTTGGTCGGATTACGGCGTATCATCCCGGCGATGACGATTTAACTCGCGTTGTAACCGTAAAAACAGATCGTATTCCGAGTACAAGCGAGCAATTGTGAAACTTTGTTTTCTACCCGTCACGATCAATACTGAAGAGTCCAAAAATTCCATCACGGCAGGCGGAGTTTTCGTCGAACGTGTCTGATGTTATCGGTATCGCGAACCTTAAGTTCCGATTGTATTGCCTCATGATCTTTGTATTCTGTATCAAATCATTTTCGTTGTTATACCAATATTGTATCCGACTATATTTTGCGTGCTTTAATGCGAATTATCTCGAATGTCTACATTCGAGGTGGGCGAATATGTTTCGGAATCATCGTTATTTCAAATATTTTCTCGGGGATGATAAGTAAACAGTTCATAGATCGAGCCGTCTCTGTTCAATCATGCCTGTGGCCGACATTTCGTTCAAAACATATATCTCGCTCGTGTTCTAATCACGTTATCTATTTCAGATGGCATGCGAGCCTCCTTGCGCGATACGAAAAGTTGCCTATCGCGCACACGTTTCGTTCGCACGAGTTCAGTTCGCTTTCCGATCAATACGGATTATTTATCGATATTCGCGCTTAACGCATCTTATCTCGAATATTCAGAGCGAATCACACCGAAGTTTGAGTCGAACCGCGTAACTCTCTATACATATCAGTTATTGCGAGGAATGTTGCTAAGGTCTGTAGTCTAAAGGCTTAGGATGCTTGCAAATTATTTCAGATTGATTGCGTTGAAAATCCGACAACCATGTCGGCACGCAATTATCATCTCTGAAATTAATTTATTTAAATGGAAATATATATAATATTTCAACAGCTTAACATTCAGACCGTAGTGGCGCTTCGTATTTAAGTATTAAAGTAAAATTTATTAAATCCGAAGAAATCTTTTACTTTGTATGGTTACTCAGAGTTATAACTTTGACAATATGTCAAGGTCAGTATCATTGGAGTTGAATTCCCTATTTCATTTTTAATAACTTTTTAACGTGTTATGAGTGACTACTAAACTTTCCGAAAATTACAGGAAATATAGCAGGAAAACAAGTATTATATGCTAGAAGTTTACGTTAAGTATTAATTACAGATGAAAAAAAGCAATAAAATTATAAGTAAAAGTTATCGAAAAGAGTAATTTTAACCCGAACTTATGCCTGTACTCATAGTTATACTTAATAATTACTTTCTTTAAATTTAATTTCATATGTTTTATTAATTATTTTATTGGTCAATACTTACTCGTTATATTTAAAACACTGATAAACAGGCCACCCAAAATTTAAATTTTTACAGTTAAAAATCTTTCTTGGTTTTTTATTTTATGAAACATTTGACTGAATAACTAATTGAAAAAGAATTTTATACAAATATATTTAATAACACAATGATACAATAATAAATGATTTTATTAAAACCTGTTAAAACATAATATAATAAATACTAATTGTAAGTAAGAATATTCAAGCCTATAAGTCAAAGCTGGATCTTTAATGTAAATATAATGATGTAATGAGGAAAAGCCAATGTGAGCCACCACTAGTTGTTCATGTATAACAATATATATATATATATATATGAAAATTAAAATTAAAATACAGACGTTTTAACCCTAGTATTAGGTCATCCTCAGTGTATAAAACGGTTGATAGAATAAAAAATTGTACATACGTAAACGTCAAATTATCATCGTTAATTGTCACTGCTTAAAATTTTTAGTCTTCTGCCGTCTGTCATATTTTGCTGAATAAATAAAAAAAAACTGCATGTTTTAGAAATTGTCACTAAAATAAAACAGTTCAAAATGAATTAATGTAGTCAAATTATAATTATAAAATCAAAATCACTAAAAACTTACGTTGGAATCAGATTAACAATGGTCTATTACATTGCGAAATTATAGAGAGATATCTTTATTGTAAGAGTTCAGATCGAAATGACAAAGTGAACGATAACAAAATAAATATAAAAATAAATAAATGTACAAAAATAAGAATATGTCCGTCGAAGTTAAAATTAAGATTTTAAAACATAGAAACGTCAACTTTTGCAACTAAATCATAATATAGGATATTCAATAATTCCGTATTATTTTGTAAATTTAACTTAAAAAAAACATTTTTCTGTTTTTTGATAAAAATTGACTCAGAAATTAATCTCTTATTATAACTCTTTTCCTCATCCAAAATTAAAACCTTACTCTAATAAAATTCAAGGTTATGCTCAATTCTATGTTCTGTGATAACAGACTGCGATGGTATTTCTATTTATTTGATTACGATGTTCACTTATTTTCGTTTTTAATAATTGTCTCGTTTGGCCTACGTAGGAAGCGTTACAATTCTAACAATTGATCTTATATATACCACGTTAGTGCGATCACAAACTGCTAGTTTATACTTTTGTCCTTTGATAAAATGAATTAATTTATCAATTCTAGTGTAAGCTAAACGTATGAATCGATTATTCTTGAAGAACTTTTTAAATTTATCTGATATGGATGGTATATAGGGAATGCTGAAGTAAGTCATCTTATTATTAGACTTACATTTTGTATATTTTTATTCAAATTAAGATCAAAATTATTAAGTTGCTTTAATTTAAATAGTAATCTCTTTTTAACATTCTTAAAAATCAAAACCAAAGGATATCCATTTCTTAATAATATGTCGATGATTAATTTAAAATTTTCTTATGGAAACTGGGATACGACAACAAAATCACCCTGTCAATTAAATTAATAATTGTGCCTATTTTATGGCATAAAGGATGGCAAGAAAAAAATTCAAATACCGAGCCGACTGGGTAGACTTATAATACCAATCATATATTAATGTTTCCTCTTTTTATTAAGATCAAATCTAAGAAATTCAGTATGTCGCCCCCAATTTCCATTGTAAACTTTAACCTGGGATGAAATTCGTTAAATGTACTAACATTGATTTATCGTCATTACATCATTGTATATCATATTGAGTTTATCTTGAAGAGCCTTATATTGTATTAATTTAATTTATTGGATCTTTAATGCTTAAAATAATTCAATGTGAATTATATATATGCATATAACCGAGTCAAAATTTTGATCATTGTTAAATCTTTAATTTTATAATATAGTAAGAGTTAAAGTATCAAGATAGGTTCAATTATAATGACACAGTTTACTCCTACTTTGACTCTAATGGTATCACAAATTTCCCATTTTACTGCTTTTAAATTACTGCTCGCGTTCACGCACTCCCGCCCGCAGAAATAAACAACGGATATGATTGAAAGAAAAAAAAAAGTTTATTTTGTAAATAGATACAGAACACAATCACACGTAAGCACACAAACGATGCTAGAATCAGAGGATCGAGAGACACGTCCGACTGTAGTAACGGCTCACGTTCAAATCTGCCGATCTTGTTGAATAACAGAGCGGCTCATTGCTGGGCAACACGATCTTCGGAACTTCGCGAGCGACGAACTACGGTATCGGTATTGGCATGGCACGGACGCAATAGATTGATTTACAATAGGAGTTAAGGATAGCAAAATAGGTTTGATGATCACAACCCCTATATAGAAAGTTGCTACTTGGAATATACACTACTATTTATAAATTCGGCCTGCGATTTTTTTCACGGAAATTTAAGAATCTCAATTAAGAAAAATCTTAGCGAAGTTTTTAAAGATGCATTTTAAAGAGAAAAAATATAGCTTTAAATTGGAGTTTGAATTTTGACCCTGTGATATTTTCAAAATTATATAAAATTGAAATATTTTTTAAATATTTTTTTCGATAATTTTGTTAATCTTTAAAGCACTCTAGCTAGATGAAATATTATCACACAAAATTTAACAAACAAATATTTCAAGTAGATTGTCTAAGCTTTGAAATGCTTTCAGAAAAAAATTGCTGCGATGATTTTTCAAAAATTGACTTTTTTATTGTGTATAATTTTATTGTATAAAATCTTACTTTTTCTAAAAATTTGAAGTTCTATATTCTTCCTATTTAAAATGCATTTTTAAAAACATTTGTACGATTTTTTTTTCACCGAGCTTAAGTTTTAGTGAAATGCAAGAAAATTGTAAATGTTCCCGAATATATAAACAATAGTTATAGTGTTATGAATATACGGTCTCGAGCAGGTAGAGCGAACTAAACTGAGTAGAAAAGTTCTCTACCATTTTGCAATGCTCGCAATAATTAACGAGATATTAACCTTTAAAGATAGCCGAATACGCGCGTCCGCCTGACTTACTATTGCTGAAAGTACGGCCCATCGAGCGCACGGCGCGCGAGCCGCGAGGAGCGGAGATGGCCTAGCAGGCGCGCTGCGAGCTTAAAGGCTCGCGGCGGTGAGCGGGACGCTTTCCCCACTCCCCAAAAAACTTAGTTTAGTTCGTTCTGAAGCATGCACATGTACAAAAAAATGTTACGTAAATATTACTTGTTTCAAGTAAATAATAAGAGTATTTTAAAATTATTATAGAAAAGAAAATATTCTTTGCAATGATATAATCGTTACTCAAAAGAAGTAGAAAAAAAAATCCCAGTTTGTGTTGTCTCTCAATACCAGAATGATATTTTTCTACACTACCGCTCATGGAAGTTCGGACATCCGCATAAATTTCATCAAATGATCGTGTAAAAAATTAAAACATAAAACAGCAATTGTATTATTTTTGAAATATATTTTAGATCACTTCTACACACACTAGCAATTGCAAAAGTTCTATAAATTATTTTTAATTTTATGTGCCAAAATTGAATTAAAAATATTTTATAAAGCTTTTGCTAGTCTACCGCTCGTAGAAGTTCAGACACTCGCATAAATTTTATCGAGTACATTTAAAAATAACATTTAAAAAATTTAGACTTTATAAAATAGCAATTGTATTATTTTTGAAATATATTTTGAATCGCTTGTATGCAATACATACTAACAATTGCAAAAGCTTTAAATTAGTTTTAATTTTGTATGTTAAAAAGTATTGTCTTTACTTCGTACAACATTAATATTATAATTAATAAATTTCAAAAATTTGATCAGAGAACACAATATATCATAGCTCACGCTATGATGTACGTTATCAGTCATAAGTGCAGAATATTGCTAGTATGTGTACAATTGATCTAAAATGTATTTCAAAAATAATAAAAATTGCTGTTTTATGTCTTAACACGATTATTCGATGAAATTTATATGGATGTCCGAATTTCCATGAGTGGTAGTGTAGAAAAATACAGAAAAATATCATTCTACTGACTTAAGAGAGAACACAATTTTTATTCTTTTTCTTTTGAGTAACGATTATATCATTACAAAGAATATTTTCTTGATAATATAATTTTAAAATACTCTTATTATTTACTTGAAACAAATAATATTTACGTAACATTTTTGCATATGTACGTTTCAGAACGAACTAAACTGAGTTTTTTCCAACAGTTCTTGATCTTTTGCCAATTTTCGCAATCGAGATATTATTTCTAAAGCACCAAATATTCGCCATCAATAGCTTGGCGCGTGGGGAATGAGGTAAGCGTCCCGCTCATCGCTGCAAGCCTCTAAACTCGAACGGCGCGGCATGCTTGCTAGGGCATTCTCGCTTTTTGCGGCCCGCGCGCCGTGCATTCGGTGGACCGTACCTTCGGCAATAGTAGGTCGGGTAGACGCGCGTATTCGACTATCTCGTCGTAATAAATGTTAATATCTCGTTAATTATTGCGAGCATTGCAAAATGGTAGAGGACTTTTCTACTCAGTTTAGTCAACTCTATCTGTAGGGACGATGTATATACAGGGTTGGCCATATTCGACGGAAAGATGTTTTTTTTTTCAATCATGGGAAACGTCGTTACTCGATCTAACATCTCTGTCAAAAGTTACAGTGTTTGCCAGATCTTTCCGTCGAATATGGCCAACCCTGTATATACGAGGTCTGTTCAAAAAGTATCGCGAATTTTGAATTTCCGCGGGTTACGTATATTCGATTTTCGATTTTTTTGTGGCGTTATGTTGGTATTCATGTCTCTCACTTATGCCGACAAGTTCGGCCATTTTGAATGTTCAGTTAATTTTTGACAGCTGCTTTGCTTGCACGTGTTTTAGCTCGTCTTCGATTTTTGTATATTCCAAAAAATGGATCAAAGAATCTGTATCAAATTTTGTGTGAAAAACAAAATTAAGTGCGCGGACGCATTCCGAATGTTGACTGTGGCATATGGTGAAGCTACCTTGGACCGAAGCAACGTTTATGGGTGGTACAAAATGTTCTCAGAGGGCCGAGAAGATGTGAACGACGAAGAGCGTGCCGGACGCCCGAGCACGTCAACAACAGACGAAAACATTGATGAAGTGAAGAAAATAGTATTGGCCAATTGTCGAATCACCGTTAGAGAAGTTATTGAGGACCTAAACATATCGATTGGCTCATGCCATTCGATTTTTACCAATGATTTGGGCATGAGACGGATCGCCGCGAAATTGGCTTTTGCACCATGATAACGCCCCTGCTCGCACATCGTTGCTTGTGCGCGAATTTTTGGCCAAAAACAACACACTAATGATGCCGTAGCCACCGTATTCCCTAGATCAGGCCTCCTGTGACTTTTTCTTGTTCCCGAAACTGAAGAGGCCCATGAAAGGACGACGCTACGTTACGATTGAGGAGATAAAGACGGCATCGAAGGAGGAGCTGAACGAGATCACAAAAAATGATTTTTTGAAGTGCTTCGAGGATTGGAAAAAACGTTGGCACAAGTGTATAATATCTGATGGGGATTACTTTGAAGGGAACAAAATAGATATTCATAAATAAATAAATAATTTTTGAAAAAACAAAATTCGCGATAGTTTTTGAACAGACCTCGTACACACGCGTGTGGGTATGTATGCGTACATACATATACATATACATATACATATATATGTATATATATATATATACATATGTGTGTTATTTTATATATATGCATCAATAATTTACTAAATAAAATGTATGTAAAAGACAGAACAGTGTAATTAAAATTATCTTCATTTGTATTCATATGAAAATAATACGGTATGTTTCTTGTTTAGGAAGAAATTATTTCAACAAAATTGAAATAACTAATATCATATTTATTTTATTATTTTTCCTCTCAAAAGAAAAAACTTTGACCAGGGCACGTTTATTGATATGGGCCTGAGTAGGTCGATAATTCAGATCATTTCTATGGTTCAGCGACGCACTTTTCATGACAGCGCCGCTGTCGGAATATCGCGGAACTAAAATACTGCTTAGTTTCATGGCTTCACGTCAATTTCACTCGTAATATACAAACGAAATTTTCGGATGTACCTTTCTCTTATACTAAAACTCCTACCGCGTTTCTAAAAGCATGGGATTGTTCGTTTAGGTTTTCCGCAATTCGCCAGCTACTTTTCATGAACGTGCAAGATCTGAAACTCTTATATGCAACACATATTGTGATATGTTGACTACAGAAGCCGATAACAAAACTGTAAGTCTTTAATTTTCTTTCGTTTTTCGTATTCAAATGTAGCTGGCGATTTGCGTTGTTGTCGATATTTTAATTGTGGAGAAGGATTTTTCAATCCATAAACACAGTTAAGAAAGGCGTTTTTAAAATTTAATGATAAAATAGGACACTCCAGCATCCTCTTAAGGCGCAAGATTGGTACTTGCATTTCAACTTCTTCGTCTAACGTGCTTATGACTCAAATATACTTTTCCAGAAACATTTTCTACTATAGTATCCTCTAGATAAATTTCGTGTGCTATTTTTAATTTCGATACATATCCTATTTTTAGGATAAAAAAAATTAAGATTCTGATAATGCGATGATGGTTTTTGGTGAAACAAAAGGTATACTAATTCCGGATATATCTAAATATCCCTTTGCATAATTAATTTTTGAAAAAGTTGTTACCCAATATGTCTGACTGTGTAACTGTGTAGGAAATCGTTTGACAAGATTGAAAAGTTATTTTATTTTCAAAAAGCGGTAAGGTGATGTCACCGAGAGTACAAAAACAGAATATTCATTTACGCCACTTAATTTTAATATATTACTATGATTGACAGTGCTTCCGCTAAATACAAAATTTTCTTTAATTATATTTGGCCCAGAATCGATATCTAACATAAACGTTATATATGGAACGGTTTCGTGAAGCTTTACCTGAATGATAGGTACGCGATTATGCCTATCAAGATTTATTATTACCAATTATACTTCGGACACATTTTCCTCTGCAGGATTTTTTGATAACAGTGGGTTTGAAGCCCGTTCGATCCCCTGTTGCACACCCGGCTTCGAGAGGCCGTCAAAATTTCAAAATTTCCCTGATTATTTATTCATCTTTACTCGCGATATGTAATTTGCAATTTTCGAGATGTCTCTGTTCTTTACAATAATGAATTTTTACGTGCCGCGTTTTGCTCTATCTCCAATCGTCAATCCTTAGCAGTATGCCCAAAATGTTAAATGAAACGACTTCTTCAAGCTCTCAGCACAGACTACTTTATTATAGATGTCCAAAAATGATTACAGAACGTATACGGCGCACAACTCAATCATAGAGTTCAAATAAAACAATGGACACATATTTTTAACATTTTCATACTTTGTGACTTCTCCGATGAGTTTTATTTTGATTGACGTTTATGATAAATAATCTGGATTGTTTTCAATTTTCTTTTCATATTACTCATAGATTCATAATAATTTTAACATTCAGTCGAGTAGCTGATTGGGAACAGTTTCCGTCGATCAACGTATGATCCATCGAAGATGGTTAACTTACTTATCTTTATTCTTATGTTTTATGTTTTTATGTGATTTATCGTTTCACTTTACTGCGGGTTACGACTGCGATTTTAATAAATCTGAAAATGGCTCGATCAAGAAGCCGAAACATGTCATTTTTATTGTTGTATTGTAGATATTTTATATTTTATATGTTACACCATCAATTTATTTTTAGTATAATGGCATCGAGAATAAGTATTAAAAAATTGACGTGGTTATTAAAGTTTTATTGTTTTTGACTCTTATATGTCTTTTATTCAATTTTATTTTTATCAATCATAGAGTATGCAATATATTTAGATCATATTCTAACACCTCCTTTAGACATTGCATACTTACACTTAACTTATTCAAAAACTTATAATGTTTTTCAGAGTTTAATTCTTTTGTAAGAATATCAGTTGGCATATCAGCTGATGGCAGATATTCAATTTTTACTAACTTATTAGAAATAAACAGAAAGACAAAGGGCTACGAGCCTAAAACAATTATCATAAAAAATCTGTGAGACGATTGTGAGACGAGTTATGTTGGTCAGACAAAAAGAAAATTAAGTACAGAGATTACACGAACATATTTCTGACATTAAGAAGAATATTGGTTTTCCTACTGTTATAACTGATCATCGTATTAATTTTGATCACAATTTCAGATGAAACGAGGTGAAAATTTTAGATTGCGAATCTTCGTATAACAAGAGATTAGTATCTGAAATGATTTACATCAGAAGACAGAAACAAAATCTTAATAAACAGAATGATACTGAATCGTTACCTAAAACTTACAGATTATTCAATCTCTTTCTCTTTCTTAACTGCATTTTTTCTCTATTTATTTCTCCTCTCCCCACTTTCTCTTCCCTCTACTTTATTTTCTCTCTCTCTTATGCTCCCTTTTCTTTTTAATTTACCACTTCAACCTTCTTGTCTTTATATAATATGTGTATTATAGTCTCTGAGCATCTTAGAGAGATGACTACATTCAATCTCATTGCATTGCCTAATAATAGATAACATATTATATTGACACACAATAGAAGGTATTTATTTTCAATTTATCTGTTTAACTAAATTAAATATATATAATTTATGATGATACATCACACATTTTCAATCCGCATTAATGACTCTAATGTACATTGCTCATAATATTAGATTATTTTTTTGCCTTTTTATTTTTATTTTTATTACTTGCGACTCAGTTTGTACTTTTCTTATTAGATTTGATTTCTTATTCCTGTGGCAATTTTACATTACATTTTGTACTTTTTAACAGAAACAAGTATGTTCGTCCTTAATCTACATACACAATCCAGAGGAATACATTGTTATCGATTACAACATTCTTATAATTTTATTTTATATTGGAGCGAGATTGATAGTTAATACTGCGATCGAAAGCGAATTTTAATTTTTATATATCTTATCTATGTAATATTTTCACATCGATAATGATCAACAGGGGTCGAAACATATGTACGAAACATTATATACAGGTTTTGTTTTGCTTGTTACCGGCAAATTAAAGTTTATATTTTAACTAGATGACATTTTATTTATTAACGATTCAAAAAAAATTTTTTAATTATTGAGTCTTATTACTATTATAGTTTATTAGAAATAACTTCTCTAATAAAATGATGTCGCACATCTATATGTTTAGATCTTTTATATATAAGATTAGCAGACAATTTCTGTATGCTCTGATTAAACAAATTGATACAGTATAAATTTCCTGTAACAAGTTTCTCAAGTAAATAGTTTTTTTATATGCTTCCGAGATAGCCATATATTCGGCTTCCGTACTAGATAAAGCCACTGTTTTTTGTTTTGTACTTTTCCAAGAAATTGCATAACCCGAGAGTTAAATACAAAACCTGTATACAGGTATAACCTTCTATCTATTAAGTCATTCGCCCAGTTAGCGTCAACAAAACTTTTTATTTTAGTATTATCCTTTTTAAATTTCAAACCGTAATTTTTTATAGCTTGTAAGTATCTTAATATTCTTTTTGCACACTTCCAATATGATTCAGTATATGAATTATTAAATTGATTTAAGAAAACTAACACTAAAAGCTATGTCAGGACTTGTTATTAATGCAAGATACATGACACTACCTATCAATCTTTAATGAGGAACAATTTCGATTTTTTTTTCATCTGACTCAAAAAATAACTTTGATTCTATAAATGTTTTAACAGGCTTGCAATCTAACGTATCAAATTTCTTTAATAGCAAATCAATATAATTTTCTTGATCTAACCTTATCACATTGTTAACTTTATCAATATTTACTCGCATACCAAGACACTGTTTAACCTCACTTAAGTCCTTAATTTTTAATTTTGAACTTAGCTTATCTTTCAGAAAAACTGTTTCCTTCTTATTATTTGAAAAACTAAAAAAATTGTCGACATACAACGCAATTAGTGATTCATTCTCATTTATGATATACAAATACTGTTCTAAATTCGATCTTTTATAGTCTAAGTCTGTGAACGTTTCATTTACTCTTTCATTTCAAGCTCTAGAAGACTGCTTCAATCCATAAATGGCCTTTTTTAATCTCAAAACTTTATTTTTATCTGATGATATAAAATCTTCAGGTTGTTTCATGAATAATCTTTCTTTCAGACCTAGCTTGATATTGTACTTTGTGTTTATTGTCAATCTTTCTTTTAAATATTCATTTACAGTCTACCTCAGTTCCTTCTTCTATCAATTTCTTCCAACTCTCATACATCGTTTTCCTCAAAAGATTGCAATTCTTCTGACATTACCTGCTTCCATTTTTTTGCATCTGGTGTTGACAAAACCTTAGCAACTGTGATTGAATCACTGTCCAACTTGGTAATTTCTGTACACATGTACGTTATATAATCATCAAATTTTCTAGGCTTTAGCGTTCTCTCCGATCTTCTGACTTCTAGTAGTTATATTTTCATTACTAATTTTCTCTTCTTTTTCTTCTTCAATTTCTTCCTTCACTGAATCTATTATCTCCTCCTTAGAGTTATCTTCGCTGATCCTGAGAATATTGAAACTTCAACCTCTTCCTTTGTATTTACCATTATGACAACATCTCTACAGATTACTACACTGTTTATTATCTAGATCATACAATCTATATCCTTTGGCAGTATCACTGTAACCAATAAGAATCAATTTTTTTATTTCCTGTCTCATTTTATCCTTTTTTCTTTAGGAACATGAACCATAACATTACTTCCAAAAATCCTCAGATAACTTAATGTTTGGTTTTTCTACCCGTCTATATTTCAAATGGGGTTTTATTAGGTTGGTGCATATGAAATGTCGGATTTTCTTTACATATGAACGTTTGTCTCCTTGTTTTCGTTATGCTTTTGTTTTTGGCATAACCTCGTTTATAGTCGTATTGTCCATTGCCAGAGTCACATTTCAACAAATAAGATTTTTTCAAAAGTTTTCTATTTTGTTGTTTGTTTTGAATTTTGTAAGGATATGAATTCAACCGATATTCATGTAATTTTTTTATATGAGTATAAACTTGGTAATAATGCTGCAAAAGCTGCACGCAATGTAAACCAGGCATTTGGGGAGAATACTGTTAACGATCGAAAAGTGCAGCGTTGGTTTGAAAAATTTCGGTTTGGTGATTTTTCCCTACAAAATAAATCGCGTGGAAGATCTAAAACGTCTGTAAAAAATGATGCTCTGAAAGCATTGGTGGAAACAAATCCAACTATCTACAAGGGAACTTACCAGAATGAAAGTTGACCATACAACGATATTGCGACACCTTTCTGAAATTGGCAAGGTGAAAAAAATGGATAAATGGATAAATGGCACGAACTAACCGAGCGAAATAAGCTGGATCGATTGAACGTATGCTCATCATTACTAATCCGATTTTTCGATCGGATTATTACTTGTGATGAAAAATTCTTTACGACAATAGGAAAAGATGTGCTCGGTGGCTTGATAGGAATGAGGCTTGTGCTCATACTCCAAGGCCATCCTTCATCCACGGAAAATTTTAATAACAGTTTGGTGGAATATGACTGGAGTAATTCATTACTCATTCCTTCGAACTGGGGAGACAATTACAGCCGAAAAGTACTGCCAGTATATTGATGAAATGCATGAAAAATTGAAAATTATACGCCAATCACTTGTTAATCGGCATGGCCCAATACTTCTCCACGACAACGCTCGGCCGCATACGTCGTACAAAACAATTGCGAAATTAAATGAATTAAAATATGAAATTTTGCAGCACCCAGCTTATTCACCGGATCTTTCGCCAACCGACTTTCATTTTTTTGAATATTTAAAACAGTTTTTACGGGCTAAACAATGTGAAAATGAAGACAAAAAATGAAGACTGAAAAATTCCATATCAGAGTTTATTGATTCTAAAGATCAGAATTTCTTTAAGACAGGCATCTATGCATTAAAATCTCGTTGGGAAAAGTGTATTGAAATAAATGGAGCATATTTTGATTAAATAAACAGCTTTTGAAAAAAGATATGCAGTTTTATCATATATATTCACAAATCCGACATTTCATATGCACCAACCTAATGTCATTTAAACCAGAAGCGATTAATGTTCCTCAAGTATACGTATATAGCAGTGTCTGTTGCTTCAGCGCAGAATTGTTTTATCTAGGTGAGCATTATATAGTACGCATCTTGCCTTTTCAACTATTGTTCTGTTCATTCTTTCTGATTTTCCACTATCTTCTTGAAATCTTGAAATCGATCAAATACTTCATCCTTGGTTTTTAGGAAATATACAAAAACCATTCTACTGAAATCATATACCAGAATTAGAAAATACTTGGATCTTCCTATAGATTCAACCTCCATTGGACCACATACGTCAGCATGTATGATTTCCAGCAATCCTTTTGCTTTGATACCCTTATCTGGAAATGATGATCTTGCTTATTTT
The DNA here is from genome assembly GCF_024713525.1 of Acromyrmex echinatior. NCBI lineage: Eukaryota > Metazoa > Arthropoda > Insecta > Hymenoptera > Formicidae > Acromyrmex > Acromyrmex echinatior. Next base: position 2,929,084 of record NC_141858.1, on the reverse strand, counting down.
CCTTCATTGCACGATATACAATATTATATCTGTCCTGTCTTTGATTGCACCATTGCATATCAGTCCCTCAACAGCTCCATTTTTCATTTTTATAAAATCCCTGCTGTTTAGATGTCCTAACCTGCGATGCCAAGTCATTCCTGTAGCGGCCAGAAAACATTTCTGCGACTCTGTAACATTTAGCTTGTATACATTACTGACTAAATCTGCAACTCCTATTAACTGTCCCTGTTTATTGTAAATTTTGCAATCATTACTTTCAAACTTGACTTCATTGCCATTTTTAATTAATTGACTTACGGACAATAAGTTGGCAGTTAATTGCGGAATATATAGCACATCTTTGACTAAAACATTGTACTTATGCTTTCCTACAATTGTAATTATGCTTACATTGCCTAAACTCACTACTTGAACTTTGGACTTGTTGGCAACCATGATATCTTGCAGATTTATCTTGCATTTATTTTTGACTCTTCTTCAATCTCTCTTAACTGTCAAATGCATGCTAACACCTGAGTCCACGTATCAGTCATCTTTATTAAACTGACCTGTTAGAAAAACTACACTAAAGACATTCGAACTCTTGTTATCGATATTATCTTTTGTTCGATATTATCTTAGCGTTCGGACACTGACATTCTTATAATAACACGATTGTTTACATTTGTAGCAATGGATCTCCTTTTACGTATTCGATTACTGTGCTGAACCTGCATGCTTCTTATCGACCGTCTTACTGTAGCTTACTGACAAAAGCACTTCCTGTCTTATCGACATCAATTTTCATGTCTTCGTTTTGATAGAGTCTGCAGTAATGGCAATATTTAAATGCTCAATCGCTATTATCATTGGCGAAAATTTCTCCGGTAATCCTGCCAAAAGTAATGAAGCAATCCATTCATCATCTATATTGAAACCGGTACCTCTCAATCTCTGCGTCATTTCCATCATTTGATTTACAAATGACGCCATCGAGTCACAGTTTTCTAATTTCGTAGTAGAGATTAACGTTCGAAGTAGACTAATTTTCCTGAATCTGGAATCATCGAACAACGACTTTAGCTTTGTCCATAGCTCGGCTGCTGTCCTGGTTTCTTTCATATATATATAAAGCGATGTGTCGATCATCAAAATCAGCTTAGCTTTGGCCTTTGGGGATTTTTTATGCATCCTCAGTTTCATCGATGCATTTTTGCATTCCATCGAGAATCAGGAAATTTTCTGCGGCGAAAGTCCAATCATCATAATTCTCACGTTCTTTTAGTTTAGGAACGTTAGCCATGTAATTTACTAACGACACTATGCGCTTGAAGAACTAATACTTTCACAAAAAAAAACTGAGCACCTAACCTGTTAAATGAAATGATCTTCTTCAAGTCTCAGTACAGATTATTTTATTATAAAAGACATCCAAAAATGATTACAGAACGTATACGACGCTACAACTCAATTATAGAATATGCAATATATTTAGCTCTAACATATTCTAACACGAAATTTTTTTACAAATTTGACAAACGGTTCTTACTTTATTTTCCGAGTTATATTGCTCGTTTTATTTTTATCATTATTAGCTGAATTACTTGGCCTTTTGCACCATTGACAGATTACGAGGAGCTTACTCTGATTATTGTAATTATTCATTTGACAATTTTTAGCATTATGATTAGATTTAGAATATAATTGACAAATTATATTACTTCGTTGTATAATATTAACGGATTGTCGCGTTTGAAAGTCGCCAAGCCGACATTTGTCGGCACCGCGCTTCTTGCAAATCTGACATATTAAAACCTCTGCTTCCAAGTTAGTTAATTTTCTGTAATTTGAGGCTGAATGCCCTTCTTTATAGCATATCTGGTAAATTTCTTGCAATTTATTAGTACGTGTTATATTCGAAGTATTTTCCTGATCCGTAGTAAATCTATCATTGTATTGAGATCTCTTTCTATTCGTAAGGCATCTGCTACAGTTTCTTGAACGCTCAAATTCCTATTCTTTGTTCGATTTCGGGCTTTAATAAAACATTTGCACATATCATTTTCTAAGGATGGTTAATATTTTGATTAGAGAGAAAATTTCCTGAATTTATATATGCAAGAGTTACAGTTTAATTCTAGGGAAGGTGGATTACTTAATGCATTTTATCGCTTAAGTAACTCTGAATTGAGTCACCGAGGACAGTTTTTTATAAAGATTTTCTGCTGTAAACTTATCGTCTGAGGAATCCAAATTCATTACCTTTACCAAAGATCGCACTTTAAATCCCGGACGAGTTCTTAATTTTCATGTTTTGTTATGTTCAGGCCCCAAGATTTTTTTATTTCAAGAGAAGAAGGAATTAGCAAGGGGTCAAGGAAGGACGCAACTGACACCGCTCTTGTGGTTATCACTCTGAGGCTGGTGCCACAAGTCGTAAGCATTAATTAGGTCCCAGATGTGGGTCAATGTCAATACGCGATGCTATTACCCAATCCGAGATTGTGCCTCCGTCGGTCCTCTTTTAGGTCAAAGAACTTAATCCTTTTGACCAAAGATTGGGCCCGTACGATCTTTGTTAAGACGCAGCGAATCGGTAGGGTGCCAAAATAAAATTTAAGCAATCATTTAGATATGTATATATGTATATATAAATATGTATATATATAAATATGTTTATTTAATTTGGGTTGTATATCACTAAATGCTAACTTTATTTAGATATTTGTATATAGATATATAGATGTGGTTTCGGATGTATACTTTATAAATTATAATTACTGTGTGTGTGATACATGTGTTGGTTTTACAAAAATCGGTGCTAGAAACAAATATAATAGGTTTGCGTGCATGCGTATGTGTTAAAAAAAAGGAAGGAGAAAGAGGGTAGGGGGAGATAGGTTTTTCAAGAGTTACGGTTTGGTTCTAGGGAGGATGATCGTGGATTGCTTAATGCATTTTATCGCTTAAGTAACTTTGAATAAGGAAAAGAAGAGAATTACTTGAAGGCGTTCTACTGCTTGAGTAATTCTGAGTAAGAAAAAGGTGAATCACCTGTAGCGCTTAAATAATTCGTTATGAGAAAAGATGGGCTGAGTATGTCTGCGGTTAAAGAGAGAAGAGATTGAGGAGAAATAAGAGAGCGAGACAATATGATCATATAACTTTAAAAATAACAACTTCAAATTAACACGAAAAAAAAGGAAAAAATTAAAATTTGTTCTTATTATTTGCTGTAAGTAGTGACGATCTATAGCGGAAGTCCCCGATGATGTCCCAGTGATGTCTCGGTGATGGTTCTTAATAAAGGGAAGAAAGATCTTCGAACATGAACTATTAATTTTTGGGATTGCATCGAGTCGAGAACTCCGCAGTTAGAACAATTAAACTCGTCGACTAATCGAAATTTCACTTATGACTGACTTTCCGGAGGGCTTTCAATGTATATAGCGGGATGTGATGCAATTCGGTACTTGAACTTTGGATAGGTGATTCATCTTTTTTTTTCAAAGACTTCGCAATTATTTCGAAAGAATAGGAGTGATTAGAGTTGTTTTGTTTTATATGTGAGTCAGAAAATGTGATCTGTGAGTCATAGGGTCATTTCACATGCTTTCGATCAAATATTAATAATTATTTTCTTTTAATCGATTTAATTATTCATAATAATAAAAAATCGATACTCTATCGGCCATCCTACTAACTCCACTCTGGAAATAATCGCAGGTTATTCGCATTTGAGAGAAAAACAGATTTCCTCCACGAAACAAAAGAATCGTGGAGTCATCATGATGTAACAAGATATTAGTAGCATATCTATGTATATTCTAAACCATGGGGCAAGTCGCGGGGTGAGGGGCCGGGGGGAAAACTGGGCGAGAGGGGTATTGTGGTGCGGGGGGGCAGCCAATGAGCGAGCTGCTATGGCCTCCCACCACCTCTCGCGGTTTTCCTCCCCGGCCCCCGTCCCCACGGGCGCATGTGTGTGTGAGCTGGTGACGTCACGGCGTGACGCGTCGCGACGACGATGATCCGGCGAGCTTGAGAGCGGGCGAGCGACTGAGGGGATTCGCGCGTTTTTCTTCCCGCGTGCGTGCCGTCGCTCTCACTCGCACCAACGGGTTTCTCACTCGCTGTAAATATATAATATAATAATGTAGTCTTATCTCCTTTAAAGATACGGTTCTCCATTTTTACCGTCGCTCTCGCTCGCACCAACGTTACGTTTCGTTTGTCGCTCTCGCTCGCACCAACGTTGTCGTTGCGTTGTTAGTTTAATAAACAAAAAAAGTAATAAAAAAAAAGGATAGTGAAATCCGTCACGCAGTTGTCGCTCTCGCTCGCACCAAGTCGTCGCTCTCGCTCGCACAAACGTTTCGTTCGTCGAGTTCGGTCGCTGTTAGTTTAATAATAAAAAAAGATAAACGAAACAATAAATATTATTTTCTCTTCCACAGTTACACCGCGTTCTTAAAGGATATGATAAGAATCTATTTTTATGCAGTTTTATAAAATAGTTTTTGTCTAATACCGCATGCATCCTCTGTCGAGCCCTTAAAGATTTTTCGATATGCAGTTTTGCGCAGTTCTGTCATTTTGATAGATACCACAAAGATGTGATAGACATTATTGCATCCTTTTTTTAGGATGTGTTCTCTCTCGTATGACGTTTCACTCTTCGTAAGGGTGTCTATTTTTATGCAGTTTTTCCTCGATAGAAACCACATCCGTCAATATGTCCGATGGACAATAGTATATAAATGCGTATGGGCGAGGCTTTTTTTCGTTATACATATATTTTGGTTTCAAACGTATTAATATTATTTGTGTACTACTACTACGATGGAGTCTCGAAGTAAAGAGGTCGAGGAGCTACCGACGAGATCCATTGAGAAATCGTTTGAACAACTATTAGATGAGGAAGAGGAAGAGGAAGATGTGTTCGAAGAAACGTTTATGGGTTCTATAATCGATTTAATACATCAGACGTGGATTACGAATACGTTTGTAAAAAATCTGCGAATGATGATTGGATGTATACAGACCTATATGGTACATCAGCGAAAGATAGATCCGAATACGATACGTATGAGGGAGGCAAAGATGAAAGATGCATTAATGCCATTTTTGAATGTATTGAAAACGAGAGGTTTGCTGAATTCTACGTATTCTGTGGAAGAGCTGGATCGTTTCCTTTCTACCTCCGAGAGCAAAGTATTGCATCATTTGCTTATGGAAGATTTCATGACGAAAAATACATACCTCGAATGGTTACACGATTTGAAGGAATACGTTAGATGTCACATGGCGACACTTATCGATGTGCCGAATATTGATCGTGAGATATTTGCATCGTCAGAAGAATCGACATCTGGAGGTATGGACACGCTTTTTGCTTCAACCTCGAAACAGCAAAACGATGGAATATCCCAATACATGACAAAATTGGAACATGGTCAGCTGTACACTGTGAGTACTCCGGAAGGACAGACTGGACATCAATTGATTCGCGTAGATTTGTATGACATTCATGATATTAAGAATAAGGAAAAACGTCAATGGTGGAAATATGCAAAAATGAGAACACAATTTGTGACATCTTCCCCTAGAGATCGTAAGCAGCAAGTGGTAAATCGGCTTTTGGATTGGGTAGCTGATGATCTAAGGAAATTACCATCGCTAATGAAGGAAAAGAAAAATGTATTTTAAAAAAGTATATATATAGAAGAGAGGAAAAGACGCATACGATAATCACATATTATCTACTACTTACGCATATCCTACATAGCTATTTCACTTTTACTTATGATTGTTTCCTTCACACCGAGAGAACGCAGGACACAATAAAAGAGAGACGCATTGCGCGATTGTCACATGGTGTGGTTTTAATCGGTACTGGCGACACATCTGACAGTTATGGTGCCGACATTTGTCGATTTACAAGGTACAGTTCGTATTTCTGGTTTTATTTTTTTACAAAACGTGTGCATTATGTGTATTATACGTGGTTTTTTTTGTTAAAGGGTTCATCGTGGATGAGCTCTTCGTAGTAAAGGAGGTGGCGATATTGAGAAATGGAAGGGAGATGACACATTACGTTTTCATGTGTCCGATGCCATGGCGTTTTCTAACGAAGAAAGATCAGTCGCACGCCTCGTGGTTGATGGCGCATCATCATGGGTTGCGCTGGAATGATGGGATGGTGCCATACCGTATGGTGCAACGCTTGATAACCGAGGCTGTGAATGGACAGAGCGACGATTATGATGCTTTAATTTACGTGAAAGGTCTTGAGAAACGGGGGTGGTTGATGGATATTGTAAAAAACGACAATATTATTGTGGAAACGATCGACAATCACTTCAACGACATTGAATCGTTGGAAAATTTAGATTCTATTAATACCTTCCGGTGTGGAAGACACAAAAACCATTGCGCATTGCAAAATGTAATGAAATTGTACAATCAGTATAAAAAATATCAAAACGAATAATAGTGCATGTTTTTTATATATTATAACAATTTATTATAATTTATTATAATTCTTTATATATTATAACAATTTATTATAATTCTTTATATATTATGATGTATGTACTAATTTAATTTTTTGCATTTTATTAAAAAGTAAAAAAAGAAAAAATGTGAATAATGAATTTTTTCCTTACACATATCCTTATGTGTGTGTGTGAGAGGATACAACATCCTTTGAATGTGATAGGATGCGTCGTGTTTTTATACGCGTATTATTATTATTTGTAAAAGATAAGATGGGCTTGCGGTTTGTTGTTTCCGACGAAGGAACGATATATAAATGCACTGGTAAGGTGCTTCTCACAGTGATTATAATATGTTAAGCGATAGCAATAATAGTTCGAACGAGAGTACGGACAGCGATCCGTCAAGTGCGGTTTCGGATGTAGGTAGTGATTTGTACTGTTACGAGCGTATGGTATCGAGTCCTACGTTGGTTACATCTTGTTTAAAGGAGAAGAAGTGTTGGAACTTAGCCACACACCATTTACGGAGAGAGATTGGGAATCATTGTTCGCGAGAAATTTTATGGATTCAAAGTGCGGTAGTTGTTGTCGACGATCGCACAAGAAGGTACGAAAATGCAGCTATGAAAGGTGTGCGAATCGATGACATTGGAAGGATGTATAAAAAAATTAAATTCGACATACCTAGAGATAGTTGCGGTGAAACGCTCTGGTTCACGTGTAAGCGAGGGTAGTGATTTTGTTTTAATATAGAGAGAGATGGATGAACAGGTGGAGGATCTATTTCATCGTGCGACGAGTATCGATACGGTGAACGCGTATCGAGTATGGGAGGAAAAATGTGACGAGTGTCTCGATTTCTTGCGGGAGACGTGTCGAAGCGGTAAACGTCGACGAACATCTGTCGGAGTTATAAATGCGGCGATCGCTCGACTAGCACGATTGGAAGGTTTGAGAAATGTCCTACGACAACGTTTTGAACATGTGGGCACTGGCTATGTCGAATCGCAAAGAAGAGGGGGATTTTCGTGGTTGGAGATCGAAACAGCTTTTAACAATCGCGTATTGACTGGTGTGGTGTTGAATTCGAATTACATCGAACCTCGACAGTTTCTCGATGACGCGAGAGATATCGTTCTCGATCGGATACGCGATAATCTTCAGAGACATATTTGTTTGAAAGTGAATACAATATTCAACGGTGAGTTCGTTGCGGATGCTAAGAGATCTGCTAAGAGTATTACTACGAAAAATCACGAGCTTTTCGACACATCCGATCTGCGAGAGTGGTACGATAAACACGTTACAGATGATACTTTAGCGGCATTGGAAGAGTTTCAGGAACGTGACAGTGGATGGGCGCTATCACGTATATTGAATCTGATTGTAAATGTTAACAAATATAATCCTATGCATGCGGGATGTTGGGTGGAGCTGCCGCAAGAAATTATGCTGAAGAAGGCAGTAATCAATGTGCGTTCGATAGACAATGTTTCGCTTGGTCAGTGGTCGCCGCTCTGTATCCAGTGCAAAGTCATGTGAATAGGAAATCATCGTATCCGGATTATACTACTGTGTTGAATCTTGAGGGTATCGAGTTTCCTGTTACCTTAAAACAAATTACGAAATTTGAACTTTTGAACGATATATCTATCAATGTATTTACCGAGCGAAGAAAGAGGGGTGGAAAAAAAGACGGTGACAATGTAATCGTTCCTCTTCGTCTAACCAAAGAGAAGAAAGAGAAACACGTAAATCTGTTGTACTTGCAAGAGTCGAGACGCGATGACGAAAATGTTATCGCTCATTTCACATGGATTAAAGATCTGTCACGATTAATAGGTTCGCAATTGAGCAAGAATACAGGAAAGAAGTATCTGTGCGATAGGTGGGTATACTAATTGATTTTGTATATACAATATATATATACATACATATATAGTTGTGTAACGCGTACGATTTGTTACCTTACAGATGTCTGCATTACTTTTATACGAGTGAGAAGTTGTCGCTTCACATCGTTGACTGTACTACGACGAACGATTGTGCTGTTATTCTTCCGAATGAGAACGATAAGTGGTTATCGTTTCGCGATCATAATAAGAAGGAGCGGCTTCTCTTTGTGGTTTATACGGATTTGGAGTGTATACTGGAGAAGAAGAAGAGGATCAATGATGAAAACATTTCAAGATTCACCTATCAGCATCACAAGGTTTTCAGCGTAGGGTACTACATACGTTGCGTATACGATGAGACTGCGTCGATATACAGATCTTATCGCGGCGAGGATTGCGTATCGTGGTTTGTCAAGGAATTATACGATTTGACGCATCGTGCGAAAACGATATTCGACAATAATGTGACTATAGCGGAATTTACATCGAACGTCGAGTGGGAAAAATTTCGAAAACGCAACTCACTGTCATATCTGCGAACGACCATTTGAGGAAGGAGATGTGCGCGTACGCGATCACTGTCATTTGACCGGACGTTACAGAGGTCCCGCACATTCACGTTGCAATTTACATTATCAGGATACATACGTTATTCCTGTATTCTTTCACAATTTGGCAGGTTACGACGCTCATTTTATCATAAAAGATATTGCTAACAGTTTTGCGGGTAAAGTTGACGTGTTACCTATAACGAAAGAAAATTATATCGTTTACGAAACATGTCGGGGATGCAGTAAACTCTAAATGGGGAAAGGACGGTGTGAAAGTGCGCTTTGTGGATTCGTTTAAATTTCTCAATACTAGTCTCGAAAAATTGGTATCATATCTTGATAAGAGTAAATTGAAAATCACACGATCGGAATTTTCCAATCTTGACGCTGAGGATTTTGATTTGCTTACGCGGAAAGGAGTGTTTCCGTACGAGTACGTCGACAGCATCGATAAACTAGACGAGACTAGTTTACCATCGCGTGAAATGTTTTACAGTTCGTTGACCGACGAGACCGCTTCCGATGACGATTATCAACACGCGACAAACGTTTAGCAACGTTTCCGCATAGAGACTCTCGGCGATTACAGCGATTTGTATCTTAAGACAGATGTGCTTTTATTAGCAGATGTTTTCGAAAATTTTCGTGATACGTGTATCGATAGTTATGGATTCGATCCAACGTATTATTACACTTTACCGGGATATACGTGGGACGCTATGTTGAAATACACTGGTATTCGATTCGAATTACTCACCGATATTGATATAGTGATGTTTGTGGAACGTGGTATACGTGGCGGTTTAAGTCAATGTTCGCATAGATACGCGCAAGCTAATAACAAGTACAATACATCTTCGTACGATCCTTCGAAACCTTCGACGTATCTCATGTACTTCGATGTGAACAATCTATACGATTGGGCGATGTCCGAATCCTTACCGTACGGAGAATTTCAATGGGTCGACGACATCGAGCACTTTGACGTAATGTCAGTGTCGTCAGACTCCGTTGTCGGTTATATTCTAGAAGTCGATCTTGCGTATCCGCAAAACGTACACGACGCTCATGCAGACCTTCCATTCTGCCCCAATCGCGAACGACCTCCCGGAAAACGGAATGACAAACTATTGGCCACTCTTTACGATAAGGAGCGCTATATCGTGCACTATCGCAATTTACAACAATGTATTCAGCATGGATTACAAGTAAAAAAAATTCATCGAATATTACAATTCGCACAATTCCCATGGCTTCGCGGATATATTGAACTTAATACGAGATTTAGAATACTCGCGAATAACGATTTCGAGAAAAATCTTTACAAATTAATGAATAATGCGGTATTTGGAAAAACGATGGAGAACGTACGCGATCATGTTGACGTTCGGCTTATAACGCGTTGGGATGGGAGACACGGTGCAGAAGCGATGATAGCGAAACCGAATTTTCACAGTAGAAGTGTTTTTTTCTGAAAATCTGATCGCTGTTGAATTGCGCAAACTCGGAGTGAAATTAAATAAACCGATATACGTAGGTATGTGAATTCTCGAGATATCTAAGTTGCGTATGTATGAATTTCACTATGAATACATGATACCATTGTATCGCGATAGATGTAAGATTATGTACACGGATACGGACAGCTTAATTTATCTTTTAGAATGTAAGAATGTGTACGAGAACATTAAGCGTGATATCGCGAGATTCGACACGAGTGATTATCCTGAGAGAAATGCGTATGATGTGCCACGAGCTAACAATAAAATACCCGGTTTGATGAAAGATGAAAATAATGGTGCGATCATGACAGAATTCATAGGACTCAGAGCGAAGATGTACGCATTGAGAGTGATCGGAAAAAGTGATACAAAGAGAATAAAGGGTATCAAGAAAAAGGTAGTCGCGAAAACGATCACTTTCGACGATTATGTGCGATGTTTGAACGATGCGACGGTACAGTCGAGACGTCAGTCGTGCATACGATCGACGTTGCACGAAGTTTACACAGTGTCTGAATTGAAGCTCGCTCTTAGTCCGTACGATGACAAGCGGTACGTCGTACCCGAATCGGTCGCTACTCTACCTTGGGGACATTATAAAATACCTCTGTAGTTTTTTTTAGTTTTTTTTATTGTAATAAATAAAAAAAGAAAAAATTACAATACATTCGTTTTATCTATCCAAGAATTATGTGAATTGTCCATTCCTAACCATTTAACGTACACCTTGTTTCCTCGTTTGCGTAGTATTTTTTCCACGAGATAAACGTCCGGATTAGAGACTCGCTGCAATTCGTGTTCGTAGAATCCACCAGCTATCGGCTTTCCTTGATAATCTTTCAATAGATACGTTGCGGGATTCGTACGTTGTGTTTTAATGATGTGAAAAATCTCGGTGGACCAATTGGGTGTATAAAAATTCGAAAATTGTCTTGAATTTACTAATACGTACTGGATCGCCTACCTTGAATCTCGTTGGAGCGGCAATTTTTACATGACTGTATATCGTCGACAAGAGTCGTTTTGCAACGATGGGGATTACGTCTATCGGTCGTATCCCAATAGTTCGATGTTTACGATGATTATAATCTGACAATAGACGCGGTAGCTCGTCGATCCATTTGTACGAGCCGTTTAACGTGAATGTTTTCCACATGTTATTCTTGAGTGTACGGTTGAATCGTTCCACTATCGACGCTTTCATCACCGAATACGTCGAATAATGATTTATGTTGTATCTTTTCACAATTTTTTTTTGCACGGTAGTGTTGTAAAATTCCTTTCCTTGATCTGTCTGCAGGTTTCGTGGGTATCGTTCGTCCTCGCGAAATATTTTAGATAACGCTGCGGCTACGTCGCTTCCGTTCTTGCTCTTGAGCGGTAGAGCCCATGCGTATTTACTCAAAACATCGATAACGGTTAAAATGTAATTATAACCTTTATTGAATCGCGCGTAGGGACGCATCTCGACTACGTCGGCTTGCCACAAATCATCGCGGTCGTGCACTACGACGCGACGACGTGGAAAATTTCTTCGCGCGGGCGCGTGGAGTTCTTTCACGAGTTTTTGTTTCTCGACACTCATCTATTTTTCTCTCTCTCTTTTATTGTGACAAGAAACGAGCCTCGCGCGTATCTTTTAAAACAGGTACCCTCGATTCAGATGCCGAATCTCGTTCTCATTACGCACTTTCTTTGACATATTCGACGCAAATCACCTACACCGCGATGCAGTATCTGTATATCGTTAGACACTTTCTGAAGCGCGAGTACGATCGTATCTCCTTCTTTGTCGTTTTTAAACGCTCTCTCTCTAGTGTCTCCTTCGTGTCATTCGCTAGTTGACGCAGATCCGTTACATTTCGATTTAGACGCTCTCATCAGACACTTTCTGAAGCGCGAGTACGATCGCATCTCTCTCCCTGTCGTTTTTAAATATTCTCACTAGCGTATCCTTCGTGTCATTCGCTTGTTGACGCAGATCCGTTACATTTTGATTTAGACGCTGACTCTCATCAGACATTTTCTGAAGTGCGAGTACGATCGTATCTCTTTCCCTATCGTTTTTAAATAATCTCCAGGGACCCTTGGGGCCATTCGTTGTTGCGCAGATTTTTTAAAATTTTTTTTGGGGGACGCGACTCTCATAGATTTTTTAAAAAAAACCCGGGGGTATCCTTTTTTCAAAAAACGTCTTTTTTTTATATTTTTTCATTTTTTACCCCGTCAGTTACACCTCGAAAAAATTTTTCAAAAACCCCACTCTTGTCGGGGGGCCCCTTTTAAAAACCTTTAAAAATTTTTCCCCCACGTTGTCTCGTATTTTTTAAAAAATTTTTTCGACTATTTTTGGGGGTTTCCCAAAAACGCGTGCACGATGTACTTCCCTGTCTTTTCCCCCCGTTTTCCCCCAAAAAAATTTTTCCCCTTTTCCCTTCACGTTTATTTTTTTTTTTGGGGACGCAAAAAATTTTACCCCTCTTTGAATTTTTTAAAGGCTTTAAAATCTTTTGTCCCCGTTTTTTTATTTTTTGATGTAACAGTTCCCCCCGGGGCTTTTTTTGTTAGCCTTTCTCACGATACGCTTTTACACTTTCGAGACCTCCTCCCCCCTTTTTTTCGTACTTTTTCCACATCGTTGAGATATCTTTCTCTTTTTAAAAAGGCGCGCACGATCAATTCTCTCCATTCGTTTTAATTTTTTCCCCAATGTCTCTTTGGTCATTAATTTTTTTTTTCGTATCGTTATATCTTTTTTCCCCAAAGAAAAATCTCGCCCCCCCCATTTCTAAACTTTTTTTTCCCCCTTTTTTTTCCTAAAAACCTTTTTCCACATCGCTAGGTTTTTCCCCAAAAATTCCCCTTATCGTTCTAAATGATTTCTCGATCCGTTTCGCTTATCTCAATTGGGGGGTCGACGTATTTTTTGTTTCCCCAAATCGGGTCAAATTCCGGCCCGGAAACGGTTCTTTTTTTCCTCCTTCCCCGTCGTTGATCCTTTTTCCCCCCCCAACCCCCAAAATGGCGTCACGTAATTTAAAAAAGTTTTCTATCGACATCGTTTTTTTTTCGCTTGCTCCCCTCATAAAACATAAAAATTTTTTACAGACACCCCCTCGATTTTTACGCGAATTTGATCACTGCCCCCGATTTTCGTCATAGCATTTTTTTTAAAAATTAACCCCCGTTCGCGAATTTTTTCGATTTTTTGGAAAAAATTTTTTCCCTTTTCGGAGAAAATTTTTTCCCCCCTTTTTGGGGAAAACTCGAATAAAAGAAATCCCCCAAATTTTGGGGTCGTCCAAAAAAAAAGTAAACTATTTCGTTTTGGTCATTTTGTCCCCGGTTTTTTTTTTGTCTTTATCCCCAAACCCAAAAACTGGGCCCCCCGGGCTTCGTTTTTATTTTCTAAAGGGAGCGATAATGTTTTTATATTTGTTTTCCTTTTTTACCCCTTAATAGGGATTTGGCTTCTTTTTTCACGCCCCCGTGAGATTCGCCCCCAAAAAATTTTTTGTTTGTATGTTTTTTTCCCCTTTCCCTTTTTGTTTGCATCTTTTTTGGGAAATTTTTCTGGAAAATCAGCTTTTAAAAACTGGGTCCCTTTGGGACCTCCCCCCGTCTAGGGGGATGTATCGTCCGTATCTACACCCTTTTTTTTTCTCCCCAACACGACCTTTTTTACAAAAAAAAAACCCCCCCTAGAAAAAATCGTTTTTTGTTTTTTAAAAACCCATTTTAAAAGGGGTATTTAGGGGATTTGTCCTAAGGGGCCTAATTGATTTTTAAATTTTCCCCAAAAAACCTTGAGGTGTTTTTTAAAAACCTGTCGGGCGGGGCGTTCGAGCGCCAAAGGGGGTCATCAGGGGTTTTAAAAAAAATTTTTTCGTCCCCAATTTTAAAAGGAGTTCCCGGGTTTTTTTTGGGTTTTTTTTTGGGGTGATTCATTGGTGTAAATTTAAATTTTGGGGTGAATCAAAAAAAGTTTGATCGTTTCTTTTTATTTTTTTTTTTTTTTCCGGGAAAAACTTTTTTGGGGGGTATTTTTTTGGAAAACCCCTCATCTTTTATGTCCCTGGGGGGGCGTCGTTGTTTTTTTATCCTCATCATCGTGTATCCCGTTTTTTTTTTGGTTTCCCCCCCAAAAATTAATTAAAAAATTTTTAAAACCCCCACTTTTCCGGTTTTTTCCCGCAATTGTTTAAACGGTTCGCAAAGGTTTTTAATTTTTTTCCCCAAAAAAGACTCTTTCCATTATGCCAGCCCCTCAATGCTCGTGTTTCTTACAATTTAAAAAGCGAGTCTTCGCAAAACAGTTTTGCTTTTTTTTTTTTTTTTCCCCCTTCAGAGATATTTTTGTTCGCCAAAATTTTTTCTTTTAAAGTAAAAAAGGTACTGCCATTTTTTTTTTTAAAAAAAAAAAACTAAAAAGTTTTTCCCCCTACACAAAAAAATTTAAACCCCCCTTCTTTTTTTCCCCTTTGGGGGGTAACGCGCTATCTTTGTCTATTACCAAAAACCCGTATTTGTTGCCAAAAAAAATTTGGGCCCAAAGTAAAAAAATTTTTATCCCAAAAATGGGTTTTTTAAAAGTATCTTTTTAATTTTTTTTTAAAATTTGGGTTCCCCTTTTTTTAAAAAGTAAAAAAAATTTTTCATTACGCGATCAATGTTTCGGCTTTTGAAAAACGACAGAGATAAAAAAAAAACAATTTTGTTGCGCCCCCTAAAAAATTCTTAATAGTTTTTCTGATTATCGCAAGCCACATCATCGAATACAAATATTGAATTGGGAAGTGCCTCCTTCGGTGGTATGACGTCGCGATTGTTGGAAAAAGCGTGGTAACCGATACCATTTATCGATTCGAGTAATTCTTCCAAATATCGATATTTCGGTTGAAAGAGAGATTTCGAATACACGTATACGTTTTCGAAACGTACACCATGTGGACTTTCTATTAAACTTATCAAAGCGTTTGTTTTACCACAATTAGATGGTCCGCAAATGATGCAACGAATTGTATTCGGTAGTAAAGGGCCGTGTCTACGAATTTCTCCAACCGTTTCATCGGACGTGAATCGCGTCTTGCGGTCGAGACTCCTATCGACCGTGATTGCCGTACAAATCACATTTACTTGTGTAACGCGCGTGCGCGATGTAACGCGAGCGAGTTTTTTCCAGCACTATTTATATCCCCGAGCAGGCACTCGATCCGCACAGTTTTACTGTAAAGAGCAATCGTCGTCGTTGTTGTTATCGCAAAAAATGTTTTTCTTACTAACTACGGATAAACGTCGGATTCTCGATTTTACCGCCGAACAATTGCAATACGTACCGAAGATTGTTCTTCTACAGGAATTTGAAAATTACGTGGAGTTACTGTTGGATCGATTACCTGAACATTTAAAAACGGATCCTGAAGTGCAACGCTATCGTCCGTGTACAGAGCATTACAATCGTCCGTGGCAACGAACACACATAGACGATCCGCCACCACTTATCAAAAATTGTGACATATGTCGTATGAAATAAGATAGCGTGAAGGACGAGGGAATGATTCCTGCGTATGGAGCAGGTTTATTTGACAAGGCGATAAACGCGCTTCCGTTTGAAGTACATATACCTGGTTATCAATTTTGTGGGCCCGGTACTCGTCTCGCGAAAAGACTAGCGCGTGGTGATCGAGGTATAAATCGATTAGACGCGGCGTGTCGCGAACACGATATCGCAAAAAATGTTTTCCTATTCGCGAAGTAACGATCTCGCCGATCGTCACATTGCCGATCGAGTTCTCGCCGAAAAAGCACGCGAACGTATAAGAGCGAGTGATTCGACGTTTGGTGAGAAAGCTGCCGCGACCGCTGTATGGGCAGCCATGAAAGCAAAAACGAAATTAGGAATGGGTATGAAAAGAAGGAAAAAAAACGAAAAGGAAGAGACTACTTCCGATAACGAAACACGGAGGTTTCCTACCGATTTTACCAATGTTGGGTGCACTCGGATCTTTGATCGGTGGAGCGGCGAGCGTAGCGAGAGCTGTAAGCGATCGCAAAGCCGCTCGACGTCAGACGGAAGGTCGCGGACTGTATCTAGCGCCCTACAAACGTGGTGGTAATGTAAGAAAAAGAAAGGCAAGAGATAAAAAAAAAAACATCGTGGAAGGAAACATTAGAGTCTCTTAAAATACCGCTCTCCGGTATCACAACGAACGAACAGTTGAGTCGTGCGGCGTATCGTTTGCGTTTACCATTCTTCAGAGGTGTGTTTATGCGTGACGCGTTACCGACGAAACCACATCGTAATGAAAGCGGTATCGTAAATCTCGATAATTCGGAAAATGCTGGAACACACTGGGTTGCTTATGCGAAAAAGGGAAATAATGCAGTTTACTTCGATGGTTTTAGCAATCTTAGACCATCGAGGGAACTCGAACACTATCTCGGAAGCAACGTAATGTATAATCGTCGCTCTTATCAAACGTTTGATCAGAGTATTTGTGGTCAGTTGTGTCTACGATTTCTTCGAGAAATAGATTGGAGGAAAAGATATATCTAATAATGTGTCGTGTGCGAGTCGTCTCAGTTGAGCGTTTATCTTCGATTACGTCATGTCGTGGACTCTCACGTTAACTGGAACAACCAGTATTCTCACGGCGAATTACTTTCCTGCGTTGGATTTTAAGTAATGGCGAATACGAATTGGGTCTTACGAATTTCGAAACGTACAACGCGATACCGAATGTTACTTCCACGAATAATAACTTCTACTTCGATACCGACGACAAAATAATCACGATTCCCGAAGGATCGTACGAATTGAGTGCTATAAACGAGTATCTGAGAGCTGCTATTCGTCACATACTACGACGAACGTCTGACAACAAAGATAATGATAACGACTACGCGTACATATTCGACGACAACGATGGCAACGATAGTATTCATACAGAAGAGATACTGAATCTTCGAGCCAATGAGAATACTATGAGAAGCGAGATCAAATGTGCGTACCGGATAAATTTTACGAAACCGAATAACATCGGTTCGCCATTAGGTTATTCGAACTCTCGCGTAATACAACCGAACAAGTGGTACGCGTCTGACAAACCTGTAAACATTATGAATGTAACTGTAATTCGTGTAGAATGCAACATTACTTCGGGTACAACAACGATAAACCAGCGCATACGATACACGAATTCGCGATGAACGTTCCACCTGGATATAAATTGTCTGATACTCCTACACACGTCATTTATCTCCCAGTCGTCGCGAGAAACGTTACCGATATAACGATACGTATAGCGGATCAAAACGGACAGTTGATAAACCTTCGTGGAGAGGCGATATCGATTCGACTTCATATACGACGTAAACGATAAAAATATGCTCACGAACAAAAGATGCTCGTTCTGAACGAGTCGCACGATTGTAAGAATACATCTACGGCGACAATCGTACCGCAGACGTCGCAATTATCATTGCTCACCGATCGATACGTTGAAGGAAAGCGGAAAGGAACGGAGGACAGATTGAACGCTGCGAACGTCGCATTTCTACGATCTCTGGGATTCGTCGTGAGAAATGAGTCGCGATATTCTACATATAGGAAGTGAACCCATCTTCGACGACCGTATCGTTAAGATCGAGACTCACACTTACAACCCATACGCTAACACCACGTTCGGATACAGCGATGAAATACGAATACCTATACAACACCAAGATCTGTACCACACGTTACCGTGTGAGAGTTTTCTATACGTCGAGGGAAAATTTTCAGCGAAGAAACCACCTGGAGACAAATCCGAACAACCAAAACTATCGAACAATTGCGTCGCATTCATGTTCGATGAGATTCGATACGAGATAGACGGTGTGGAAATCGATAGATGTAGAAACGTTGGTGTTACCAGTACGATAAAAAATTTCGTATCGTTAACCACCAGCAAGAGTATAACGTTAGAAAATGCAGGATGGGACGTCACAATGCACTTCTTTCGAACATCGGTGACCGATGATTTCAACTTTTGCGTACCGCTCAATACACTCCTAGGATTTTGCGAGGATTACAAACGCATAGTGATAAACGCACGACACGAACTTATCCTGATACGTGCGCGTAACGATAACAATTGCGTCGTGGCGCAGGCATCGGCGGAACCTAAAATCACGCTATCGAAGATACAATGGAAAATGCCACATATAGTGTTAAACGATGTCAATAAATTATCACTTTTACGAACGTTGGAAGGTGGACGATATCTCAGCATGTGTTTCCGGTCGTGGGACCTGTACGAATTTCCTTTGCTTCAAAGTACAACGAAGCATTCGTGGGCTGTTAAAACAACATCGCAATTGGAAAAACCGCGATACGTAATTTTTGCGCTTCAAACCGGGAAAGAAAACGAACCGTCGCAAAATGTTTCGCAATTCGACGTGTGTAATCTCACTAATGTGAAACTTTTTTTAAATTCTGATTTTTATCCTTACGACGATATGAATTTAGATTTCGACCGCAAAAAATATGCTGTACTCTACGATATGTATGTAAAATTTCAAAAAACATACTACGGTAACGACAATCGCGACGCCATGTTATCTATCGGGGAATTTCTTTTACACGGCCCATTCGTAGTGATCGATTGTTCTCGTCAAAACGAATCAATAAAAAGCGCTACTGTGGATATTCGTATTGAATTCGAGTGTAAGGAAAATATTCCATTGAACACCACAGCTTATTGTCTCATTATTCATGACAGGGTGATAGAGTATAATCCATTGACTAATGTTATTCGCAAAATCGTATAATATTTTTTTCAAGCGTTTTCCTTCTTCATCAAAAAGTCACATGCTGTCGTATTATAAAACAAAACGTATGTAAAAACAAACACATGAAAGAGTACGAGACGCGATTCATTATTATTGACGAAGCATTTCGTCGTGTCGTATATATAAAAAAATTACGGAACGCGATTCATTACCGCTGACAAAGTGTTCGAGTACACATCGATTTTTTTTATTTTCCTACTGCGTGTCGTATACTTGTGCCACATCGCGATGTCCCCCGCGTTCGTCATCGTCGTCGTCGTCGTCTTCGTTACACTTACTACGAGAACAGCGTCAACGATAGCGACAAATCGTCAAGGCATAGATACTGAAACAATTCTATATCTACAAAAGTACGGCTACTTGCGTAAGAGTGAAAACAACACACAATTATCATTTGAAGAGGAAGAACTTAAACAGGCGATTTCATTATTTCAAGAATATTATCAAATACCGGGTGATGGTACATTAAATAACTATACGTTGTATCAAATACGTAAACCACGGTGTGGTCTCCCGGACATTTTGCATCACGAACATAATACAGGTAGGAGGAAATGGGCAAAAACACATCTCACGTGGAACTTTCATTTGGCGGATGTGCACATCTTGACAACTACCGCATTCGCGTTCTCGCTATGGGCAGCGAATTCGTCTTTAACGTTTCAACGCAAAACGTTAAATCCCGACATCTTAATATCTTATCGTAGTGGCACACACACGTACGCTAATCGTAAACGCAACGAGGAAATTTGCTCCTCCTCGTTCGATGGACCTGGTGGAGTACTCGCTCACGCGTTCTATCCTTCAAATGTTGTTAATTACACCGCTGAAATACACGTGGATGCTGCAGAACCATGGCATATATATCTAACCGAAAAATCTGCTAGTAACAAGGATTATCTGCTTAATACATTAACGCATGAAATTGGACACGCATTAGGATTAACACACAGTTCACATGAAGATTCCATAATGTTCGCATATGTCACTGCTAAGAATAAGGATAAAATCGTTAGACTCAACATAGAGGACATTTTAGCCATTCAACAACTCTATGGAGATAAAAATTCAAAACCGACAACTACACAACCATCACCAATGTCAACAACAACACCACCAAGTACCGAAATTACAACAAATAAACCCGACAACATAGATCTCTGTAGTTTACAATATGTAGATACGATATTGGTATTGCATCATCGAATATTCGTCACGTACCAACGTTATGTATGGTCGATAAATATAGACGATACAAAATACGACGGACCATACATACTAAACAGCTACATGGATTTCCTTCCGAAGAATTTCTCCTTATCAGCCGCGTATCAAAGACCTTCGGGTGAACTAGTACTGTTTATAAATAATATTGTCTATATGATCGAGTACCCCAGTTTCAAATTGAAAGAAGGTTGGCCAAAACGTATCTCGAGTCTAGGATTTCCCCCGAACACTTTCATCGATACCGTAGTAAATACTAACAGAGGACAAACCTACGCGATTTTCAATGGTAATGACGTGGCGCAGATAGACGAATGTAGTATGACTGTTCGCTCGTTTCAACAGTTACAAGCGGTATTCCCAGGAATACCACCAGCTCCGACCTTGGCCTTCCGATATATAAATGGTAATCTGTACTTTGCCAAACAACAACAATTTTACACATTTAACGAGTTCACGAAAACCGTAACAGAAGTTAGTAAATTTAATATAAACATACTCAACGTTGAATGTTTGCGAAACGGGTTATTACAACAAATGCAGGATATCTTGGATCGATTATTTCAATCGAGTAATACATATTAACAAAACATACACCGGGAAATAAGACGAAGAAGGAGGAGGAAGAGGAAAGGGCACATATAATATATACTATAATAATTTTAAACGATCAGTACGAAAAGAACGATCATTCCGACAACATCGTTCGTACGCACTTTCCAAGCTTTTTTTTCTCGATCGTGAGAATGTTCAACAACGCGGATATTATAAATTATCTTATGGAACAGGACGATCGCGATGAACAAAGCACGAAGAAGAAAAAAATAGTCGACGAATCAACTGATGTGAATCCAGATAAAGATAATATATCAAATAGGTAGATATTCTTTTTCCCTTTTGCGTCTCTCTCTCTTTTCCATCTGCCAATTTCTTTTTTCCATAATTACAGACATCAAATCGCACATCATCCTACCGTACGCATTCTCGAGAGAAGATATCCGTTAACTGCAACTGGCTATAAATACTTGAACATTGGTATCAATGTCACACTCCCTTCTTGCGTGACTATCATTTTGGGAGATTGTCACGGTAAAGAGATTCCGATTTCACCGGACATCTGGAAAGAGCTTCTCGAACAAAAACACGTCATTTTGTCCCTTTTGCAGTACGACGAAAATAATAAAGGAATACGTGCGCCGTCACCAATGTACGTTGGAAATCTAACGTTATGCTTCGGACGAATTAATAATCTACCAATACTGCGTCTAGAAACAAGTACAGCTCGTCTATCCATGTCGAAAAGTACTGTACTTAATATATTTAATCTCGAACACTGTGTGAATCGTCTCATTTCCTCTCTAACCGCAATGACCGATAACGTCGATAAAAAATTTTCACGACTTCTTGCTATCGCGTCCACTGTCACGAAATCTGCGAACGTGCTAAAAACGATGTACGATAACTATTCCTTCGACCGCAACGACATACTCGATTGCGAGTTGATCGCTTTGATTTTCGGAGAACGTTAATTGTATATATCAATTAATGCTAGCGATGAACCTATACGTTTTTACAATATATGAAATTATTTTGTACTGTACTTAATATATATTTAATTTCAAACACTGTAATCGCGTCGTCTCATTTTTCCTCTAATCTACCTATGTATCCCTATCTATTTTATATACAATTTTATCAGAGAAAAAAGAAACTCGCGCTAACGCAAACTTAATAGAAAAAAATAGCAAATAGGAAGACGGAAACGGATGTGGACTCGTACGATATATATATATAATTACTCGCACTAAACGAACGTTAGTAATGAAAAAAACGTGTAAGCTTATGTTTCTTCATTCGTAATTTGGTCGAAATTGATAAAAAAAGTATGGCGGACCGTGCGAACATTGACGCCGTAGTCAATTATTAGAAACGTGAACGCGGAACAATTCGAAAATATTATAGACGAAATGTTCGAGGAAATTGATTTTAACGTGGATGAAAATTCCAACGATTCTGGTTACATTAGTGATTTTAACGAACACGCTTTTTAAGGATGCGGTGAAAAAATTTAAACGTTGGTGCGAGCGAGAGCAACTTGATGGGAGCGAGAACTACAATCCGTATCTTAAAGGAGGTAAGATTATATTATTATATTATATTTACAGTGAGTGAGAAACGCGAGTTGGTACGAGCGAGAGCGACAGGGGAAGAAACATATGTAAAAAA
Organism: Acromyrmex echinatior; assembly: GCF_024713525.1. Lineage (NCBI taxonomy): Eukaryota > Metazoa > Arthropoda > Insecta > Hymenoptera > Formicidae > Acromyrmex > Acromyrmex echinatior. The sequence goes on along the minus strand of NC_141858.1, from coordinate 2,906,372 downwards.
CTGCGTGACGGATTTCGCTATCCTTTTTTTTATTACTTTTTTTTGTTTATTAAACTAACAACGCAACGACAACGTTGGTGCGAGCGAGAGCGACAAACGAAACGTAACGTTGGTGCGAGCGAGAGCGACGGTAAAAATGGAGGACCGTATCTTTAAAGGAGATAAGACTACATTATTATATTATATATTTACAGCGAGTGAGAAACCCGTTGGTGCGAGTGAGAGCGACGGCACGCACGCGGGAAGAAAAACGCGCGAATCCCCTCAGTCGCTCGCCCACTCTCAAGCTCGCCGGATCATCGTCGTCGCGACGCGTCACGCCGTGACGTCACCAGCTCACACACACATGCGCCCGTGGGGACGGGGGCCGGGGAGGAAAACCGCGAGAGGTGGTGGGAGGCCATAGCAGCTCGCTCATTGGCTGCCCCCCCGCACCACAATACCCCTCTCGCCCAGTTTTCCCCCCGGCCCCTCACCCCGCGGCTTGCCCCATGGCTTAGAATATACATAGATATGCTACTGATATTTTATACCAAAATGGATCATAAAAGATTACAAATTGTTAATTTTTTGATAAGTAAACTTTTATATGCACAATAATTAGAGAAACTTTAAATTCTATTCTTTTCAACAAAACTTTTTACATAGTTTATTTTTACTCTCCACTTTATAAAAAAGGATGAAATTTAATTTAAAAATTAATATTTTTCTCCCACCTACATCACCTACGTTTTAACTCTCCTTCTCCCTCTCTCTCTCTCTCCCTCCTTCCCTCCCTCTCTCTCTCTCTCTCTCTCTCTCTCTCCCTCTCTCGTAACTTATTTCTTTTACACTAAAACTTTCTTTTACGCTAAAAGTGTAAGATATATACATCTATATGAAAAAATATATAAATTTTACCACGATTTTTCTTTCCTATCTTTCTTCTTTTTTTCTTATCTTTCTCTCGTTTTTTGTCTCTCTCCTTTTGTCTGAGATAGAAGACGAAAGACAGAGTTTAGAAGAGAGATTCTAAATTCTGTCTTTCGTCTCCCATCTTTGTTTTCTCCTGTCACATCTCTCATCTTTAATCTCTCTGGTTTCGTCTCCCATTTCTATTCTTCATCTTATCTCATATTTCGTTTTGTTCCTCTTCTTCTTTTAGTTTCATTCTCGATTTTTATCTCGTCTCTCTGACCATCTCATCTCTCTTTCGTTTCATCTCTGGTCTCCTTTTATTCTCACTGTTGTCTCTATCTCTTTCATTTTCTTTTTGTCTCACTCTCATCTCGCGTCTCTTTCTTATTTCCAATGTCTTGTCTTGCTTCTGTCATCTCTTTCTTGTCGTTACTAAAAAATGAATAGTTTAAGATATTTGATATGTACCAAAATGAATCATAAAATATCTCAAATTATTAATTATAATATTGAAAAATATTGAATTATCTTTTGAAACCAACATGTGCCGAGTCAGATTTCCGAGTTTTAATTTCAAATTTTAATTTGTAACGACTACTATGTTTTTACAATACTGACGATGATTTAAATTATTACGATTGCAACAGTTATGCGCTTACTTACCATCTTTCACCCACTCTGCTTTGTAACTTTGCAGCACAATATTAAGATGGTGAACATGGACGCGACTCGTTCTATCTGGCTGTAATTGAATTGTTTCTTCTACAATATTCGCGGAATTTTATATATTATAATTATTGCTTGCTAACTCCTATATGGCTCTTAATAAAATTACTTGGTTTTAGTACAGGTTGTAGTTTAATGATATTGACGACACGTAACTTTCAGAATATTCTAGTAAAGATATATAAATTGGTACAAATTATTATCTTCTAAATCCTTGGCTTTTCTTTTCAGGCTTTCCAATAAATCTGAAAATAAAATACAGTACAAAGAATCGTAAAGAATAGTAAAGATTGTAAAACTTATCTGATACGATATTGAAGAGAAATCTTTAACACTTTGAAAAGAGATATCTTTTACACTATATTAATTTGAATACATACACAACCTCAATCGTCACATTTATCAAAGTAAAAATTTTGCAAAATCTCCACGATGACAGCTGCTTATGAAGTAAGCGCAGCGAGAGAACCAATCAACGTTGCGGCAACAATTAAAGTTTGAGAGATGCGAACAACTCGACTTAACATTTCCTTTTTTAAATCATTATTTGATCTACCTAATGATACACCACTTTTCCTTTAATACTATCTCTATTGAATTCGTTTTGTTCTTCTATCTTTTTCCAAAATTCGTTTTCATTTTCAACATCTTTCCTCTGTACATTATATATCCTTATATTTAATTTTTTTAACTTCGGTGTTTGTATTACGTATTTTTCTTCTAGATCTCTCACTATTTTATTTTTTAATTTATCTGTTTGACTTTTATTTTTGTAACCTACAATTACGGTTCCTCTTGTAGTTTTCTTCATTTTTGTTTTTCTTACTCCTAATTTTGCAATGTCTATTTTATTTTTTAGTTCACTCTTCTTATTTTCACTTGAAAAGTGAAGAGTTTTATTGTCCTCCTCTTTTCTCGGTTTTACAATTAATATTGGCTCATTTTTTTCCTTATTCTTATTGGCAATTTCACTGTAACCTTTTTTTCTATCTTCCATTTCAGCATTCATCCTCAGCACTTCCTTTCTCACTGCTACTTCTACATCCTCCAATTTTACTTCTTTCCAATACTAAAATTCCTCTTTTATCATATTCATTTCTTCCTCAATATTAGTTTCTTTGATCATTTCTCTAATCACGTCTTTGCCCAGTACTTCATTCTGTATTCCTTTTATAACTTTATAACATTAGATCAATTTTATTGTTCATTGTACTTTCCGCTGTTCTTCCGCTCTCAGTCTCTGATATTTTAAATCCTCCACTATTATCTCCTGAATTATTTCTATTGTCATGAGTTCCACTTCTTATTTTACAGATTTTTCCCTTACAATAATATTCATTCGACGCATTATAAATCTTATGCAATTTTTGGATGAAAGACTTTGTCACGCGAAATGCATTTGTAAGCTTCGATTTTAATCTACTTTTTGCATTGCACATTATTTGTGTATTCATTATTGTTTATTATTATCTGCATCGTTTTCTTTGTTTCAAATTTTGTCCCATTATCCTCACTCTATTTATCTGTTTATTGTCACCGACATTTCATGCCGATCCCTTCTCCATACAGTCGTTATCTCAGGATATCCAATCAGCGTTTATCAATTGTTTTCAATCACTGTTTGTTAAGATTACAAAAAAATTATTTGCTTTAGACTCCGCGTCCCTGAATTGCATCCCTCCATACTCGACTTGTATGCACAACGTGTCCTTTGTTACTGCATGCAACGCGTCCATTATTATTAGGCATCTACCTCTCAGCGTGTGCAGTCGCACCACTCTCGCCCGACATTTTCGTTCCTCTGTTATTAAACACAGCTATTCGGGAAGGTGATATCATAGAATCGTGTCAAATTTCAAGTGCTTCTTAAAATCAATAAAAATGTTAATTAAACTAAAAGACCTGTGTCTTGATTACGTCACCACCGAGATATTATGGCAAGCAACGCGTGAAGGGCGATCGAGCCTGCAGTCCAGCTTCGCAGAGGTCACAAATCATCGCATTAACCAGAAGCTTGGGCAATATGTACCAAAGTTTGATCCTTCGAGCCGGATATTCCACTATTCCATGCCTGCCGAATACGCTACATAGCATATCATTCGTCAAAACCTCGAACGAAGCCTTGATATCATCCACGTACTTAAGATGACTTTCCTTTTACCAATGTATCGGCAGCCATATTTCTTCTCGCTATACTAGACAAACAACCAAAGAGAAGTCCTGCGCAAGAAACTGTCTCGATGAACCTTCTGTAGACATTCATCGAGACGTCGATTCTCTTCTTACGATGAGACGCAGGGCTGCGTTCTTTGATTATGTATTATAAGTATATTTGTAACACATAGGTAAAGAAAGCCATCAAAACTTAGAGCCGATTAGAGATTTGTCGCCTATCTTCCTTCAAATATATTTATAATCTAAATCCGAAATGAGTGTAAACGTTTCCGTTCTCAAAAGACACCGAGCCACCGTTAAAATTGCATGTACGCGCATAAAAAATTACGTCTTGACAATATTCCGTCTTTGACTCCTGCAATAGTGTCGGAACTCGAAGAACGTAAATTTAATTAGACCGCTATTGATTCGAGTACGAGAACATTCAAACACAGATTGAACACGATGAACACGAGAGTAATGATAGAATTGCATTTGAGGAAGCTTTTTATACTCTGGCAGCTAGAATACGAGAACTAATGCGTAACAATTTCGTAACCTAACGGCGTCTCCAGCGCCGTCCAACATATCAGAAACGTCGGAATCGCTTCTCAACATAAGATTGCCTAAGCTAGATCTTCCTAAGTTTTCTGGAAAGCATAAAGAGTAGTTTTCATTCCACACATTTTTTGCCATTATACACGCGAATAAATCGCTTAGTAACATTCATAAATTACAATATCTGAAAACCGCGCTTGTCAATAAAGCAAAGTAATAAGCTCGAAATTTCTGATGAGAACTATGATGTTGCGTGGAACCTTTAAAAGAAAGATACCACAACAAGCGAGTCATCGTCCAAAAGTCATCTCAGGCACATTCTTGAATTACCAATTATGACGAAAGAAAATGTTTCAGAGCTGCGACAAATCGCAGATGGTGCTACGTATCACATACATGCATTAAAGGCTTTGAAACGCCCTACCGATGTCTGAGATAACCTCTTAGTTTATATTCTCACTTCTAAGCTTGACACAATCACAGCGCGAGAATGGCAATTCTCCCTTTCAGGCTCCGAGTTGCCTTACTTTGAAGCAATTTCTCAACCCATGTTGTCAGATTCTCGAATCTATTACCAAGACGTCAAATTCCCTCACAAAATATATGCCTTCACGGCACAATTCAAATAATAAGCAGAGGACTTCTTGCAACGCATCTGTAAATGTAAAATGTTATTATTGTCAAGGAGAACAAACTCTATTTATCAATGTAAAATAACAATTTCTAGCTATGTATTCCCAAAAGGATATCGGAGTTACGTTCGAGGAAGGTCTGTTTAAATTGCTTATGATCAACAGCACATGTTGCGAGTAAATGTCCATCAGGAACGTGCAGAACTTGCTCTCGCAAACACAACACATTGTTGCATATTTCGACGCCTCCTAATTAACCTAAGCTTAATGAGGCCGAACAACAGGAATTCCCTATCCGTGAGTCAGCCATTACAAATGCTTTGGATATTGTGGTCGCTCACGCTTCAAATATAACTAGTAGCAATCACGTATTTCTCTCTACTGCCATCTTAATTCAGGATAATAATTCGCTAAAGCCGAATATTACTAGATTCTGATTCTCAAGCCAACTTCATTTCACGCGATTGCTTTAATTCATTGGGGTTAAGTTTACGTCCTATAAATATTTCTATTTCTGGCATTGACGGTACTGTAACGCACTCTCATCAAGCAGTTCAAATAAAATTAAGCTCAAGGATAAGTTCATATTCAGCCACCATTGATTATATCGTAACGAATCGAGTATCAGACATGTATTCACCATGGCGCGGTCGGTCTTCAAATTACCGCAAAATATTCTATTAGCTGATCCTAATTTTCACGTTTCATCAAAAATAAATATATTAAGTGTAGTAAAACGAAATCCATTATTTTTCCAATAGATGGCTTTAGTAATCTGTATCACGCGTAGACGAGATACAGATTACTAAAGCCATCTATTGGAAAAATAATGGATTTCTTTTTACTACATCTAATATAATCGGAGCGGAGATTTTCTGGAATCTCGTATGCATAAGTCAAATCAAGGCTTTAAATGAGCATCCAACATTGCAAAAAACATGGCTCAGATGGATTCTAGCGGGCCAAATGGGACTTTAACGCACATCCGAAAGATACAATTTCTCGGTATCTGTAGCTTGTCACAATCTATATTCATGGCAAATTCTTGGTAATTTTGGGCACGATCAGACATTGAACATTGGCTTGGAAATTGGAGCACCTCGACTTTACATGAACTTGGCAAATACTGTGAATCTTGTTTTCAACCTCGTTTAGACCGATCACAATTTCGAAAGACCTATTTCTTTTCAGCCCTAGTTTGTTGTACGCAGCTTGAGTGACAAAATTTGTTTCACTGGCACTATCAAGAAGTACGCAAATCGGAATTAGCGAGCCATTATATCGCGTTGCTTCTAACCTTGCAGTGGCCATGAGAATTCGTCGCCTTTTTATCTTGTGATATGCGTGATAAACCGCTACATTAGCAACTAATTGATGATTGTTGTCCTGTGGCTCTGAGTCCTTGTCAGTCTATAGTTGATGACATAATATATTGTGCCTCCCATTACATTCTCAACAGGAACCCCTTTTGCATGCCTTTACTTGATGGTCGTTTCTGAGGTAATTTATGCATAACTTTAGACGCTTAACTTCCTTGATGCGATCGGCAATCGACAGAGCTAGAAATTTCTTATAAACAAATAAAAGATGTGACCTATCGTAGAGAAAATACTTACCCGTATTCAGAAAAGAAGTTAGAGAACTTGTTTTGAGATTTGCAGCACTTTCCAGCTTGCGATTTAGAGTGTCCATGAGAGCCCTTGCTACGCAGCTCCCTTTCCTTGAGAGCTCTGTCATTCGATCGTGACTCGGTACGCTCTAAAATGAGGCTTCTATTTTTTAGAAATTCCAGCATGTCATTTAATGTCACTGTTTTGCTAGACTTTGTTTCCTCTTCCCATGCTCGAAGAGTCTTCACATCGAACTTGTCTTCCATTATGTGCGTGATCAGATCATCCTAAGGATCGGTAGGTAATCCTAGAATCTTTAACATGCGTAGGTGCCTGGAAGTATAATCAATTAATTCGCGAAGAACCTTCGCTGACTCTTTAGCTACGACGGGCATTGTGAACAAACATTCAATATTTTCTTTCTTGAGCAATCTAGGATCATCATATCTACTTAGCAGTAATTCCCAAGCCGTCGAATAATTTTGACCCGTTAGCTCGATTGATTCAATAATTTTAGCGGCGTTCCCTGAGATTGATGAAACTAAATATTGAAACTTTTTGAGACATCATACAGTTGCGGTCTAACATGTATGATTGATCGAAAGCTGTCAGAAAAAGCTTTCCAATCCTCGATTTTGCCATCAAACCTAGTTTGATGGTAGGCAACTTTACTCTAATATCTGTGCTAATCATGCCTGCATTGTTTGTCACGCGGTCAAGTATGTTGGTTTGTCGCGCGAGAATGGCCGACAACGTCTCGTTATTACTACGCGGTGTCATGGCGTCCGCGCCTTCGTGCTGAGCATCGCGACGCATTTGTTCCATTGGTTTGCTTGGTTTGCTGTTGCAATAATCGAGTAACCGTGTCTGTTTCTCGCGGTACAGCGTCCGACGCCGACGATAGCTTCATGCATCGCTTTAACATAGATTTTACTTCAAAATACCTTTCTTCGAAACATTCTTGCTTTAGTGCGTCCTCGTTGAATTCGCCCTCTTTTTCTAGTAATTACTTTTGTATGGAAATCGTTATACGTATCTTCTAATTTCTCCAGCCTTGCCTCTGCTTGTTCCTCGTCAAACTCAATGCCTGTTTCATTGGTTTGCGTCACTCTCGTTCGTAGTCTCGTTAATCTCGCCTTGATATAGTTTCGTACTCGACGAAGCCATCTTTGAAATCGTTTCTTTGGTTTCTTTGGATTCGAGATTTGATTGGAATTGCGGTGCGTTATCCAAAGGTAATAATTTTCGAATGCTGGACGTAATGCCAGACGTGAAATCCGGCTCGAAGGACCAAATGTTGTGTGTGTGTGTGTGTGTGTGTGTGTGTGTGTGTGTGTGTGTGTGTGTGAATGTTTAACTCGATACAGTTTTCACTTATAGCTTTATCTTTAATAGCAATCGCGGACTTTTGCACGCCTTCTCGTCTCGCATGGAAGTGATTCAGCGTCATCACACTCGCTACCGTCGCGCCAATACTCGTGTACACTCCCTCTCTCGATAACGGGTCTTACTATGACGGGACTTATCAGCGCGGGCGCGGAGCGCTTACATCGAATGAATGATTAACATAAATAGTCAACGCGCTAACATTATTCTCATCCAATATTCGCTCCATATTATTTAAATAATGTTTTAATAAGCATACATAATGTGTATACAATAAATAATTAACTATTGTAGGAAAATAAGGAGAACTGTGAGGTCATTTAAAATATACATAAACGACCGGAATTATGATAATAGTGGCACACTGAGTATTAGATTTGTAAATGAAGGATCCCGAGTTCAAATCTCGATAAACTTCGTTAATTTTTCCGCCGTCCCTACACTATATTGTAACAAAAGAAAAAGTAACACCTCTGTTAGACAAGCAGATGCAAATAGAAATCACAGTGTCAGCTGATTCCTTATAGAATCAAACAAATCTATGTTACAGCGCTATCAATCTTATAACTAAAAAGAATATTTTTTAAACAGCTGTCGGAATACAACTCCAGTTGTATTATAGTTCTGCGTGTGTGCCCTTGAGCAATAGGGATTTTCCTAGCATTCCCCGTTCTGATTTGCCGCGCTGGGTGATGGCGTAACTAGCGCGCCAACCATGGTGTACTGTGAGATGCAATTCGAACGCAGAGGACATCAGTTAGTTAATTGAATCTGTTCTGTGTTGTAGTTCTGTGTTGATTTAATTAGGAGTCTTCTTAAAGTATTTGTAGAGTCTTCTTGCATCGCGAACAGCAAAGAGATGCGAGTGATTAATCTTTGTAATATGCATTATTAATAAATGTATTACATTAAGATGTTGATTAACAGTTCGTGAATTTGATCATACAGTGTATACATACACAGTGCGACAAATATGTTCCCGGACACGAACCACATCTCAGCAACCAGTGGCGACATCTGTGCGTTCAAACATGCATTTTAAAGGTTGAACATTTTGCTATCATCTGTAAAAGTTTCATTCATTTTGGTTGACATATAACGAAGATATGACAGTTCATGTTAAACAAGATTTTGGTCGAGGTAGAAATTTTAATATGGAACAAAGAGCAGTGATTAAATTTAACGCAAAACTTGGTAAAAGTGCAACAGAAACATTCCGATCGATGCAACAAGTTTACGGCAGTCAATATCTAGGTCAGATGTTTTTGAGTGGCATAAGCGTTTTTTGGAAGGCAGAGAGACCCTTGAAGATGACAAAAAATCAGGACGGCCAATTTTGGTTCGAACACCCGAAATGATCGAAAAAGTAAGTGATTTTGTTGCAAACGATTGCAATGCATCACTAAAAATGATGGAGGAGGCTTTAAATATTAGTAGAGAAACGATTCGAACCATATTATATGAAGATTTGGGTAAAACGAAGGTTTATGCGAAGTTTGTTCCACACACATTAGGAAGCGATCAAAAATCAACGAGAATCAATTATTCCAGAGACATCGTCGCATCATTGCAGCCGCAGAAAATAATCCAAACTTCCTAAAATCAATTGTTACGGGTGATGAAACATGGTGCTTTCAATATGATCCAGAAACTAAGCGTCAAAGTGCGGAATGGAAGTCAAAAAATTCACCACAAGCAAAAAAAATACGAAAAGTAATCCACCAAAAATCAAAACAATGCTCATCACATTCTTTGATAGCAAAGGTATTATCCACAAAGAGTTTGTTCCAAGTGGCCAAACAATTACTGGTGCATATTATCTCGAAGTTTTAAAGCGATTGATGGGCAGAATTCATCGTATTCGCCCCGAATATCGTGATCCAGAAAATTGGTCTTTGTTGCATGATAATGCACCGAGTCACACTTCATTGATCGTCCGTCAATGTTTGGCTCGAAATCGTGTCTCTGTTAAACCATCCATCGTATTCACCTGATTTGGCCCCCTGCGACTTCTCATTATTCCCAAAATTGAAATTGAAATTGAAAGGACGCTTTTTTGATGACATTCCGATTCAATCAGCTTCTACACAGGCACTAGAGGCAATTCCGCAAACTGAGCTAGAATATGCATTTGAATCACTATTGAATCGCTGTAACAAGTGTATTGAAGTCAGAGGAGAATATTTTGAATAATAAAACCAAAAAATATGCATATTGTTGTTTCAATTATGATTTTCAGGCCCTGTTCGGGAACATATTTGTCGCACTGTGTACGTACATACGTACTAGGGATGCACTGGATACCGGATATGTATCCAATATTATTTGACTTCTGACGGATATTGCCGGATTTTTTATTTTTTTTATCTGGAGAGTCAGGTATTATTTTAAGTATTTTAATACCACCCAATTGCTTACTTTCATTGAAAACGATGATGAAATAGATGATGAACAAGTTGAGTACAAAGGAAATTTAATGACAGATCTAAGAAAAAAAAAATGTATTGAACTAAATTTGAGAAATATTTGGTGTTGCCTCTAATAAAAAAGAAAGACAATTCCATATTGTAGTGGAAAAAATATCATTCCGAATTTCTAAACTTATAAAAATCTTGTTTTAAAGTATCTAAGTGCATCCTCTTCAATAAATTCAGAAATACTGTTTAGTTCTGCTGGGAATGTTTATACTGAAAATCAAAATAAATTACATTTAAACAATGCAAAAATAATAATTTTTATAATGAAAAATTTAAATGATTAATTTTTTTTTTAATAATTGTTTAATATTACCAAGAAAGTTGATAATAAAAATATTGTTTTTGTCAAAGTAAATAATAATATTTTGTCTTCTTTATTTGATTGATAATTTTGTTATTTTGTTTTTTAAATATTGGAACATTTTTCTTACCGGATAATATCCCGCTTACCCGACGGATTATTCGGTATCCAGCCGCGAGAGTATATGTTTATCCGGTATCCGACTATTCGATAAAATCACTATCCGGTACATTCCTAATACGTACATACATACGTAAATATGTATGTACATACATAAATACATAGGGGAAACCGGGGACAAAGTAACATTTTAACTTGAAGTTATTATAACAATTAAAATATGATACTTACATTTAAAAAAAATATGTATTTTTAAATGTAAAATTTATTTAGCTACAAAATTCCTTTTGCTTATTTTGTTAAGTAACTAAAAAGAAAGTTATATTTGTTTAAAGACTATGATAAATTTTGTTATAACCGTCCCAACCCCCGGAGACGATAGTAACGGTTATAACAGTAGAGGGGGATTATTGTGCACATTTGTGTAAAGGTACAGAACACAATTACGCAAGTCATACTTTTTCTTGCAACTGCACGAATGGATAACTGGATCCTTTATAACATTTTTAAATTTTAATGTTTGTATAAAGACACTTCTTTTATATAATTTTTTTCTTTATCTGTCTTGTGTTTTCTTGTTAATGGGATTCTGTGAAGAAAAATAAAAATAACATTGTACAAAATAATATTAAAATAAAATCAAATAAGTTTGGAGATAATTGTAATGTTACAACTGACTCTAGACATTGATGTTATTATTCACTAATGATATTTTATGATTTATAGTAAATTTTTTAAATAGAAACCTAGATAAAGATCAACTCAAATGTGCAAACTATCAACACAGATAATCATTAAAATATATTATGATAATACATTATAAAAAAAAATTTTAGATTTTGTGCACGCAATAAAACTTACTTGATGCATGAAGAAAGTAATTTCTGCACTCGTGCATGTTCCGCAAAAATCAGTATGTAACGAACGATTCAATGCTGATCTGTCTACTGAATTTTATCATGCAGCCGCATACACATATCTATTATAGTATAAGAAATATTATCTATTATAGTTTAAGAAATAGTAACGATGTCTTTTTTTCCTGGTCTCCCCTATATACGTACATACAATAGTATATACCTACACACGTACGTATTTATGTATACCTAGACGCTATACTTTTATGTATAGCTTTTATCTTTGAGAAAGAATTTAAAGGCTATATCGGTCAAAGCAGCGCCTTTTAGATGTTTAAATAATTTCCATGTGAATTTATGTATCACATATGTAATTTGAATTACGCCGAGTTTATCAGCTAAATAACTCTAGTAATATCACAAATTAAATTAACAAATAATTTAATAATTTGATACTCAATTAGATATCCTATTTAAAGATGTTAATGTGTTAAAAATCTATAAATAAATTTATTGCGAAAAATATTACCTCGGCCGGAAGTCGAATCCGGATTTTCTGTGCAAGCATCTTAAGTCTTTAGGCCGAGCCCGCAATACTTGCAATCAATTCGATGCACTACATCAATAGGAGTTTGTCTTTTTATATTTTTACAAACTTACTTAGTTTGTTAAACACTATATATGCCATGTACAGTCGAGTCATACTTAAAAAGGTTCTTTATTTTTTTCCGAAATGTTAGCGATAATGGTACTGTAAAAAAACATTTTCTTTTATATTTAGTACCTGTATGCTAACGATATTCTGAATGATTTCGATTATTAGTTAATGTAAATTTCTTATGCAGTTTCATTTGGGTAGTGGAAAAAAATAAAATTAATGGATAATAATGGATATTATAATTTATTTCCTTTCTTCTTTTTTTTTACAGAATGTCATATTGGATTAAGAAATTGTAAAAATTATGAATGCATCGAATTGTAAAAATACAGGATACTGGATATCGAATATCCGGATAGAACATATGTAACATCGGATATCCGAGAAGACAATTTTTTCAAGTCAGATATCCGATATTTTCCGAATATTCGACCGGATTCGGAGAAAGTATTTTCTAAAAAAAAAAAACTTAGAGAAAAAGATTGTAATTTTGCAACAATGTATAATATATTACAACATCATAAATATGCATTCCTACTTATTTCTATAGAACATTTCTGTAGAACATTTGCATAAGGAAAATTCAATAATTTAATGATATCAAATTTCAACCGGATATATTCTCAAATATTGATAATATCCGGCTATCCGGTCGGATAGTAAAAAGATGTCGGATAATACTGGATACCCGATATTTTCCGGATATCCGGTACATCCCTAATAAAAATCTCTATTTCAAAAATATTTTTTATTCTCAGCATGTATTTCTCCTCACAGGCACGTATTAATGCATATACTTTAATTTTGAAAGATTTTTTAAAAATCGAAAAGAAGTTTTTCGCATAAATATTATTGTCTATAGTCGGTAAAATAGACAACTTTAGAAAGTCTTCAATATACAGGGCTCGTAAGTGCATATGAATATTTCAAGACCTAAATTCGTATACTGAAATAAGTAAAAGACGTCATATGGATATAAGTCATATATACCTTACAATTAGTTTTCAATTTATGGATAATTAAAGAATATGGATAATATTTGAAATGACTGTATCATGTTTTAACACACGCACTGTAATAACAATGGATAATATTTGTTAACATTAGATAAGGTTGAGATGTACGAAACCGTACATGTGTGTTAATGCATGAGTTCGAACATTTACTTAATCACTAATACAAAAACATAAATATAATAATATATAATTAAAACGAATGTGGTTTATAAATCGAAACTTACAAAAAGAAGAGCATAAAATCACAGAACAAGATATTGTTTGTGATATTTAATATATTATTACATTAAAAAATTTTTTAGACGTTTCGGCCACAATCTGGCCATCTTCAGGTTCACAAATATTCTTGAAACGCAGAATTATATATACCTGACATTAAATTCAGCCGTCATGTAATATAACTGTGTGTAAACGTGTTCTTTCATCTTGTGAAGGTGCATCACAACAATGTTGCAGCGCCAATTGTCATATTGCAAATTATGTAGAATAAGAATTTCCAGATTCTAATTTAAAAAATTAATTTATCATTAATATCTTCTAGTTAATAGTATGAGAATTGAATCGTTACTTATTTTACAGAAAAAATGATGAATCTTAAGCACTTCCGCAGATGGAAACTCGTCATGACATTGTGTATTATTATTGGCATATCATATATTTCACTATTTATATATATGTCAAAAGATTAGATTGTTCTAGAATTATTTATTAAGTGTGAGAGAGATCTTTCTTTAGAAAAGGAAAATATCGGGCAGACCTTCAGTCATTTTGCTTATTGATACTATTATATTTATTTGGCTTTTTATGTATATCATTTCAGAAATTCTTTTTTTCAATAATGATTAATCCATATCTAAAATTCTAATATTATCCCAATCTAATTCGTGCATCTTATTCAATTGGTGGCGTGAAACCACTGACATTTCAGAGATGGATCTTCTCTTATGTCAGTCTTATGTTCTTTGATTCGAGTTTTTTAATTTCCTTTTTGTTTGGCCAACATAAGAAGACATAATTTAAACAATTTATTTTATAAATCACTCCACAATGGTCTTCTTTACACAAACGATCTTTTCCAGTTTTAATAAATCCATTCAATTTATTTATAGGTTTGTAAGCAATATTAAAGCCCTGGCTATGTGATAATTTTTTTAATTTTTCCGATACTTTACTTAAATATGGTATATTATAAAAAACTTTTTCTTTAAATTAGAATTAGAATCGCTTTCATTATTATTACACTCACTATTTTTATCTAAATTCGTTATAAACAAAAGATAGTATAAAAGAAGGGCAAAGAGTCAATAACGTATAAAAGAATTTTTATTTAAATAAGCAAAACTAATAACATAATTAAAATAAAATAAAACTAACGTTTCAACTCCAATCGAGTCATTTTCAATGCAATCTTACAATAATATAAATATCGTTCTAAATTAAAAATTCGTACATAATCTTATAATATTCTTACAATTCCTTAATATAAAATTTTTTCTTTCTGTGTAATACGCTGCGAGTCATTTTTATCAAGAATTAAGAAAGTCATAAGAAAATTCTGGAAAAGTAACCGTAAACAAAAAGAATTAATATTAATCACATAAAAATTAGTACAATAATATGATAATATATACCTTAGTAAATCTGTTAAGAGTCCAATAATACATAACGAGAAAAAAATGTAAAATGTGATCCATTTCGTGGTACAATAAAATAGTCTTTTTAATTTAATAAGTTATTATAAGCAAATTTGCAAAGGTAACAAGCATTTGACTTACACGATGTCAAAAAACGAAATGTCAAGCAGAAAAACATTATCGAGAACGGAAAACGGTAAAATAGGAGGAAAAGAAAAGAAGCTGTTAGAAAGAAGAAAGAGAATGTATAATGTATCAGAATACAAATCCGGCAAAGATTTGTTTAATAGTCATTCTTACAGAAGACTTCAGAGAATTCAGTTTAATAATGTGAAAGCAATTTTGCAATTGGAGTTGAAGAATTCTTACAGGCATTTGCATTTTATTAGAATGAGCATCGTTGATTTTTCCTTTAAAATCCATTATGTTTTACCGTTTGCGAGTTTTTCAAATACTTAGATAATATTAATAGTTTTTACTTTTATCAACATACAAGAAAAATTGACAAGAAGATTCTATGGTTGAAGGAAAAAGATTTTAAAGATAAAAAAGCAAATATTAAGCCAATTTCTTATTGTTGTGCTTCGAATAATGAACTGCTTAATAAAATTACATCTAACAAGGTCATTAATAACATTCCTGTACAAAGAAATATATAGAAAAGATCCTATAGAAAAGATTCATATTTCGGCTGAACTGTTTGGAGATGCGGCTCCTCTAGACGTTTTAAATAATAAATGGTTCCTTAATTTAAGCAATGTTGACATGTCTTTAGAGGTCCAATGTCTGCTTCAGTTGGGGGAAGATTTTTGGTCTTCCTATTAATAAACAGAATATTGATAGAACATTGATAGAGTTTATTAAGAATATTGAGAATAATATTATTGGCTGTCGGAATAATATAATTAATTTTGTTAGAAATAATAGTATTTTAATTATGGATAAGTTTCGGAATGATTTTCCTAGGACCAGCTCGAATGACAAGTTATTATTCGATTGGTTTAAGACAACGAAATTATTTGTAAAAAATCATCCTGAAATATTAATTTCCAAAGCTGATAAGGGTAATGTCAAAATGCTCAAAATAAATTAGATTACATATCCAAGATGGAATTGATACTTTCGGATAAAAATAAATATGAGTTGATAACTAAAGATCCTACAAAAAAACTTACGTGTGATTTACGTAATTTGCTTAGTAGGTGGAAAGGAAAAGGGTTAATAGATGACTTGACGTATCGGAGGTTGCGTACGACTGATGGGATCATTCCTAGAGCTTATGGTTTGACGAAGATACATAAACAAAACTATCCTCTAAGAATCATTGTCTCATCTTTAAATAGCCCATTATATAATCTATCATTGTTTTTGCATAACATTATTACAGATTCTATACCAGAGACTCCTAATTTCATAAAAAACAGCTTTGACTTGATTAATAAACTTAAGAATGTTAAACTGAAACCAGATTCTGTTTTGGTTTCCTTGGATGTGGTATTTCTATTTATTAATATACCTATAGATTTGGCATCTGATAGTGTAGTTGTAAGGTGGGATGCTATCCAAGAAGACTAAAATTTCTTTGGACGAGTTTTTGATTGTCTTTCGGATGGTTCTAAATTCGACGGTTTTCATTTTTAATAAAAAAATATACAAGCAAATATTTGGGACCCCCATGGGTTCATCCTTGTCACCTGTTGTTGCAAATATTGTTATGCACGACTGTGAAAAAATGAGTATTGGAATGCTGCCTTGTCAACTGCTTTTATTATCGACACGTTGATGATATTATCTTAGCCGTTCCGTCTGAGAGTTTGTGATATTTTGGATATTTTTAATTCGTTACATACTAGATTGCAGTTCACCATGGAGATTGGCCTTGATGGAAAAATAAGTTTTTTACATATGATGTTGATTATTGAAGAACGGAATCTCATTTTTGATATATATCATAAAGCAACCCTTTCCGGCAGATTTCTTAATTTCCATTCACATAATCCACTTTGTCATAAAAGAAGTGTAATTTATGGAGTCGTGGATAAGATTTTTTGTTTGTGTTATCCGAAATTCCAACAAAATAATTTGATTGACGCTATTAAGATTTTTTTACAGAATGGGTATCCGTTACGTTTTATTTTTTCGACTATTCATAATAGAATCAAATATCACATTAATAAGATTAATAATTTAAATAAGAATAAGGATGACACTGAGAAGAAGTTTTTTACGATTCCATATGTTAATACGATATCCGAAAGATTTATACCTATTGTTAATATGTTTAATTGTAAATTGGCTTTTACTATTCCTAACACATTAAGAAGTTTCATAAGGACAGGAAAGGATGACTTAGAACACGTTCAGAATCAAAATGTGGTCTACAGAATATCTTGCGAGGATTGTGATGCCAGTTACGTTGGCCAAACTAAAAGACAATTAATGATTAGATTGCATGAACATGTTTCTGATATCAATATAAGTTCAAAATCTCCATCAGTGATTTCCAACCATCGTACTGAGGACAATCATAACTTTAAATGGGATAAAGTGGAAATATTAGATGTAGATCCTTCATATAATAAAAGGTTGATATCTGAAATGGTCCATATTAAAAAACAGAAGCATGGGATTAATAGACAAAATGACGGAATCTTTGCCGGATTGTATTCTGACATTATACATTCTCTTTCTCCTTTCTAACATCTTCTTTCCTTTTCCCCCTATTTTTTCGTTTTCCGTTCTCGATAATGTTTTTCTGCTTGACATTTCGTTTTTTGACATCGTGTAAGTCAAATGTGCCTGTTACCTTTGCGAATTTGCTTATAATAACTTATTAAATTAAAAAGAGTATTTTATTGAACCACGAAATGGACCACATTTTACATTTGTTTCTCGTTGTGTATTATTGGACTTTTAACAGATTTACTGAGGTACATTATCATATTACTAATTTTTATGTGATTAATATTAATTCTTTTTGTTTACGATTACTTTTCCAGAATTTCTGATGACTTTCTTAATTCTTGATAAAAATGACTCGCAGCGTATTACATAG